>NW_018745405.1:0-47573 GCF_001683475.1 Chenopodium quinoa
TGGTCCGTTTGTTTTAATCATGGATTGACTTGCTTAATTGCTCATTAGAGCACGTTAATTGTAGCCTTTTGAACAGCCATTTCAGTTGGAAAGACGTGGGAATGGAGAGGTATTCAAGGAGAAACTTAAGTGCATGAATGAAGAAGGAGGCGTGAATCAAGGGGGGTTACAAGTGTTACCCCAACGGTTTTGCTGAATTCTTGTAGCTGTTTTCTTTGCTAGTTTAAATCAGTTTAATGAAGGAAGTTAAGGGGAATGTGAAGCCTAAAAGTCTGCCTCATGTGGGCGTAATTCTAGGCTTAAGTTTAGCTTCTTTGTCTAGTTGTAATAAATCAGTCTTTTGCTTCTTTAAGTTAAGCAATGATTGTTAGTTCTTTTAGTTGCTTATAAAAGGCATGTAATGGTAAGTTTGTAATCAGATTTTGATCAATGAAAAAGAGCTTTTGCTTGAACTTAAAAACTGATTATTTGTTTGTGAAATAACCGGTTTTTGTACCAAGTTAGACTTGAAGAGATTGAGTGGTCAAGTGAGTAATCCTTCCATACAATTTGAACTTAGTAGGTTAAGTGAGAAATCCTTGCCTTCATATCCTCGTTTGTTAAGTGAGTAATCCTTACAAACCTACACCTAAATTCTACAAAAAACGTATCTAAACACCAACCTAAAATCAATCCTTTGCTTAAGCTTGATTCTTTAACTTGTTTAAACTAATTTCATCTATTAGTTTTTACATCATTTGGCGCGTCAGGTAGGGGGAGTTTCTGTCCAAATGGATCAAGCAAACCCAAATGAAACCGTTGACCAAAGGAGACTTAGAATTATGGAGGAAAACCAACAAAGGCTCTTGGAAACCAATGAGCAATTACATGGTAATATAATGGCTCTAATGGCTCGTTTGTTGACACAAGAACAAAGGGATGGGCGTCAAAACCCTCCTAGATATGATGACAAGAGTCTAAAGGTGGATGTAGACCTTTTTGATGGTACTCTTGACCCTGAGAAGTACTTGGAGTGGGAGCAATCACTTGAGAGGTACTTTGAGTTCAAAGACGTTGAGGAAGATGAACAAAAGTACAAGATTGCTAAGGTGAAGATAGCCAAGTATGCTGAAACTTATTTGAAAGGAGTCCAAAGAAAACGAGAAAGCAATGGTAAAACTCGTATTTCTACATGGACCAAGCTACGAAAGAAACTTAGGGAACGTTTTGTGCCTTCTAATTACAAACAATCCATGTATGTTAAATGGAGTACCTTGCAACAAGGTAGTAGTAGTGTGGAGGAGTATATAAAAGAGTTTGAAAAATTGTCCATTATTTGTGAAATAGTGGAAAATGAGGATTTGAAACTAGGGAGGTTTATGGCTGGTCTAGATAAGGAGATCCTTGAAAAGATAGAAGTGCAACCCAATTTGACTTTCGATGAAACTTGCAAACTTGCTGTTAAGTTTGATAATCAAAAGAAAAAGAAAAAGCCTTCTAATCCATTTGAGCCAAAATACAAACGCCCATTCAATCCACCAAAAGAAACCCAAGTTCCTTTGACCCAAAAGAAAAAGGCAAAGCTGTTGCTAAAACCGGGGACTTGAGTGACATAGTGTGTTTTAAGTGTCATGGAAGAGGACACTACAAGAGGGATTGTCCTAATACTAGAGCTTTAACCATGAGAGAGCTAAAAAATATGATGGCTCAACCTTTTAGCCTAGATGAGGAGTTAGAGGATGAAAATGTTGTTGAAAATGACCCTTTGGAATCTTATGATTCTAATGAAGAGGAGGAACAAGGTGATGATTGTTTCCCCGAAAAAAACAGCCTAGTCTTGAGGAGAGCTTTACAAATGCAAGTTGAGGTTGAAAGAAGCCCTTTGCAAAGAGAGAATGTCTTTTTAACCAAATGCAAGGTTAATGGAGATGTTTGTGACTTAATTGTTGATAGTGGTAGTGAAGCGAATGTTGTATCAAGTGACCTTGTGAAAAAACTTGATTTGAAAACCACTAGACACCCTACCCCTTACAAATTGAGTTGGCTTGATAAGAGTAAGAGTACGGGAGTTAGGAGACAATGCTTAGTAAAATTTCAGATTGGTTCTTATGTTGATGAGATTTTGTGTGATGTCATTCCTATGGATGCATGTCACGTTTTATTAGGAAGACCATGGCAAAGTGATAGAAAATCAATCCATGATGGTCTAACTAATACCTATACTATCACCCACCAAGGCAGCAAGAAAGTGTTGCATCCCTTACCACCACAAATAAAGATTCCCCAAACACAACTCCCACCACCACAAACACCACAAAAAGAGCCCAAAAGAAAGGAAATCTTGTTACTTTCTTTCAAAGAATTCGAAAAGACCTTAGAGAAGGAAGATGAGGTGTTTTTGTTGTTGTCTAAGGAGGAGCATGAAGGGTTTGTTCAATAAAACCCTAGGTTGGCCGAATTAGTCAAAGCTTATGAGGATGTTTTTCCTAATGAGTTGCCTTTAGGATTACCTCCCATGCGTGGGATAGAACATCAAATTGACCTGATTCCGGGAGCACCCCTTCCTAACAAACCACCTTATAGATGTAATCCCATGGAAACTAAAGAGTTGCAAAAATAAATTGAGGAGTTGATGCAAATGGGTTATGTGAGAGAGTCTATGAGTCCTTGTGCTGTTCCTACCTTGTTAGTGCCTAAAAAAGATGGAACATGGAGGATGTGTATTGATAGTAGGGCTGTGAACAATATAACCATTAAGTATAGGTTTCCCATACCTAGGCTTGATGATATGTTGGATGAGTTGAGCGGAGCTAAAGTGTTTTCAAAAATTGATTTGAGAAGTGGGTATCACCAAATTCGTATGAGGGAGGGTGATGAGTGGAAAACAGCTTTTAAAACCAAGCATGGGTTGTATGAATGGCTTGTTATGCCATTTGGTTTAACAAATGCCCCAAGTACTTTCATGAGGCTTATGAATGAAATGTTGAGACCTTTTCTGGGAGGTTTGTAGTTGTTTACTTAGATGATATTCTCATCTATAGTACAAATGAGGAAGATCATTTGAGGCATTTGGAAGAAATCTTTAGAACTTTGAGGGAAAAAAAATTGTATGGGAAGTTGGAGAAGTGTCACTTTTTGCTAACCGAAATTGTTTTTCTTGGTTACATTGTTTCAGGTGATGGAATCAAGGTGGATCCAAGCAAAATAGAAGCCATTGCTTCGTGGCCTATCCCAAAAACCATAACTGAAGTTCGTTCATTTCATGGACTAACCTCTTTCTATAGAAGGTTCATTAAGAACTTTAGTACCCTTATGGCTCCTATCACCGAGTGTACAAAGAAAGGAACCTTCCAATGGAACCCTCAAGCTCAAGAAGCGTTTGAACTAGTGAAAAAAAAGATGTGTGAGGCACCTGTTTTAGCCTTACCTGACTTCATGAAACCCTTTGAAGTTGAGTGTGATGCAAGTGGGAAGGGAATAGGGGCTGTCCTAATCCAAGAAAAAAAACCCATTGCCTACTTTAGTGAGAAATTGAGCCAAGGGAAATTGAACTATTCCACTTATGACAAAGAATTTTATGCCATGGTTCGAGCCTTAGATCATTGGTCACATTATTTGAGGCCACAACCATTCATCTTGCATTCGGATCATGAGTCTTTGAGGTTCATACATGGCCAAAAAAAACTAAATGCTAGGCATGCTAAGTGGGTAGAATTCTTACAATCATTCAACTTTGCTACAAAATATAAGCAAGGGAAAGCCAACATCGTGGCTGATGCATTGTCAAGGAGGCATACTCTTCTTGGAATCATGGAGGCTAAGGTCCTTGGTTTTGAAATTATGAAAGAAGGTTTACAAAGATGACCATGAACTTATGGAAATCATTGAAGCTTGCAGACATGGAGTAAATGGTCAATTCGTGATGGTGGATGGTTTTCTTTTCAAAGGAAACAAACTTTGTGTTCCTAAAGGGGAAATTCGTGACTTATTGATAAGGGAAGCTCATGGAGGAGGCCTTGCTGGTCATATGGGTATTCAAAAGACCCTAGAGATCTTGCAAAGTCATTTTTATTGGCCAAAGATGCTAGCTAACGTGCACCAAATCCTAGCTAGATGTTCTACTTGTCAAAGGGCTAAAATGACCTTCCATAGAGGTGAATACAAGCCTTTGCCAATTCCCGAAAGACCTTGGGAGGATTTGAGTATGGATTTCATCATGGCCTTGCCTAGAACAGCTCGTGGAAAAGATTCAATCATGGTGGTTGTTGATCGGTTTTCAAAGATGGCCCATTTCATTGCTTGTAAAAAAGTGGATGATGCTTATAACGTGGCTCAACCTTTTTTCAAGGAGGTGGCTAAGTTACATGGTTTACCTAGAACCATTGTTTCAGATCGTGATACAAAGTTTGTGAGCCATTTTTGGAAGTCCTTATGGAGGCTCGTGGGTACCAAGCTGCTTTTCTCAACAAGCCATCATCCACAAACGGATGGTCAAACTGAGGTGGTGAATAGAGTTCTTGGAACATTACTTCGTGCCTTAGTGAACAAAGGAGGGAAAGATTGGGATCTAAAGCTAGCTCATGCTGAATTTGCTTACAATAGAACTCCAAGTAAAACCACGAAATACTCACCATTCGAAGTTGTTTATGGGGTCAATCCTTATGTTCCTATTGATTACATTGCAATTCCTAAGGACAAATTTGTTCATGGGACAGCCAAGGAGCATGTTGAGTTCATGATGAATGTTCATAAAGAAGTTAGGAAGAACATTGAGAAAGCTAACGAGTCCTACAAGAAGCAAGTAAACAAACACTTGAGCAATGTGAGAAAATTCTAAGTGGGTGATCTTGTTTGGATTTTTCTTCGAAAAGAAAGGTTCCCTAAGCAACGAAAGCACAAGTTGATGCCAAGGGCAGAGGGTCCTTTTCAAATCATGGAAATGATCAATGATAATGCATACAAAGTTGATCTTGGAGGGCAATTTGGAGTTTCATCAACTTTCAATATTGGTGACCTAGCTCCTTATTTAGAAGATGACGAGTTGAGGACAACTCCTTTCGAAGAAGGGGAGGATGATGCAAATCACGAAAATCCTATTAGTCCTAGTCACAATTTTCATCCAAGTCCAAGCACAAGTCCAAGTTACGGTTCATCCAAAGAAGTGATACTAGCGAAATCATTTGAAGACCAAACCTTGGATTCTTTTGCTGCCCATGGTCCGTTTGGTTTTAATCATGGATTGACTTGCTTAATTGCTCATTAGAGCACGTTAATTGAAGCCTTTTGAACAGCCATTTCAGTTGGAAAGACGTGGGAATGGAGAGGTATTCAAGGAGAAACTTCAGTGCATGAATGAAGAAGGAGGCGTGAATCAAGGGGGTTACAAGTGTTACCCCAACGGTTTTGCTGAATTCTTGTAGCTGTTTTCTTTGCTAGTTTAAATCAGTTTAATGAAGGAAGTAAAGGGGAATGTGGAGCCTAAAAGTCTGCCTCATGTGGGCGTAATTCTAGGCTTAAGTTTAGCTTCTTTGTCTAGTTGTAATAAATCAGTCTTTTGCTTCTTTAAGTTAAGCAATGATTGTTAGTTCTTTTAGTTGCTTATAAAAGGCATGTAATGGTAGTTTGTAATCAGATTTTGATCAATGAAAAAGAGCTTTTGCTTGAACTTAAAAACTGATTATTTGTTTGTGAAATAACCGGTTTTTGTACCAAGTTAGACTTGAAGAGATTGAGTGGTCAAGTGAGTAATCCTTCCATACAATTTGAACTTAGTAGGTTGAGTGAGAAATCCTTGACTTCATATCCTCGTTTGTTAAGTGAGTAATCCTTACAAACCTACACCTAAATTCTACAAAAACGTACCTAAACACCAACCTAAAATCAATCCTTTGCTTAAGCTTGATTCTTTAACTTGTTTAAACTAATTTCATCTATTAGTTTTTACATCAATTTTATTCAAAAGCTTTGTTTGAGTGTGTTGACTTTCATTTGATTTAATTAGCTTTGTTTGAAAGTGTTTGACTTAAATTTGATTCAAAAAGCTTTGTATGAATGTGTTTGACTTTCATTTGATTCAATTAGCTTTGTAGAATGCATTTGTCTTTCATTTGATTAAATTAGCATTGTTGAATGCATTAGGATTTCATTTGATTCATAAGCTTTGAATGTGTTTCTCTTTCATTTGATTCAATTAACTTTGTAGAATGCATTTGACTTTCATTTAATTCAATTAGTTTTGTTGAATGCATTTGACTTTTATTTGATTCAAAAAGCTTTGTTAGAATGTGATTGACTTTCATTTGATTCAATTAGCTTTGTAGAATGCATTTGACTTTCATTTGATTCAATTAGCTTTGTTGAATGCATTAGACTTTCATTTGATTTAAAAAGCTTTGTTTGAATGTGTTTAAATTTCATTTGATTCAATTAGTTTTGTTTGAATGTGTTTGACTTTTATTTAATTAAATTAACTTCGTTGAATGCATTAGATTTTAACTTGCTTCAAAAAGATTTATTTGAATGTGTTTGGATTTCATTGGATTAAATTAGTGTTGTTTGAATGTTTTTAACTTTCATTTGATTCAATTAGCTTTGTAGAATGCATTTGACTTTCATTTGATTCATTTAGCTTTGTTGAATGCATTTGACATTCATTTTTATTCAAAAAGCTTTGTTTGAGTGTGTTGACTTTCATTTGATTTAATTAGCTTTGTTTGAATGTGTTTGACATAAATTGGATTCGAAAAGCTCTGTTTGAATGTGTTTGACTTTCATTTGATATAATTAGCTTTCATTGAATGGGTTTGACTTTCATTTGATTTAATTAGCTTTGTTTGAATGTGTATGACTTAAATTTGATTAATAAAGCTTGTTTGAATGTGTTTGACTCTCATTATATTCAATTAGCTTTTTTTGAATGTGTTTGACTTTCATATGATTCAATTAGCTTTGTTGAATGCATAAGACTTTCATTGGATTCAATTAGCTTTGTTTGAATGTGTTTGACTTTCCATTGATTCAATTAGATTTGTAGAATGCATTTGACATTCATTTTATTCAATAAGCTTTGTTTGAATGTGTTTGACTTAAATTTGATTCATAAAGCTTGTTTGAATGTGTTTGAATTTCATTTGATTCAATTAGCTTTGTAGAATGTGTTTGACTTTCATTTGATTCAATTAGGTTTTTTTTAATGTGTTTGAATTTCATTTGATTCAATTAGCTTTGTTGACTGCATAAGACTATACTTTGATTCAAAAAGCTTTGTTTGAATGTGTTTGACTTTCATTTGATTCAATTAGCTTTGTTGAATGCAATTGACTATAATTTGATTCAAAAAGATTTGTTTGAATGTATTTGACTTTCATTTGATTCAATTAGCTTTGTTAGAATATGTTTGACTTTCATTTAATTCAATTAGCTTTGTAGAATGTGTTTCGGGGTTTTCTGATGTCCTGAGGGAGAGTTACAATTCCGAGACTGGAACCGGACGCCTGTACCTGCAAAATAACGGAGAGTCCTGGGAGCTCCGCCTCCAACGGTCAAGTTAGTACCTGATTAAGGAGTAATTAATGCGGAAATTAAAGTGATTTGGTCTCTCTAGGTGAGAGTGTTTAATGTAGGTAATCTGCTTTGTTAGCGAGATCGGCCAGTTATTACTGTGTGTAATTAATGTGTTTTTTCCGTAATGTTTTATGTTCTCTCCCTTAATGAGGATTAAGGGAGGTATTTATAACCTTGGAAAACGTGCCCATCCTAGGTTTAGGTAAACCTAGGGCCGATTGGGCTTCCCTCGGAAGTTGGGCCTGGGTGGCCGGTTTCTCCATTAGGCATGGAGTATGCCACATGTCTTGACGTAACAGGTCCAAGGTGGAGGAATAAGCGCGTGCCACGTGGGAAGCCCTGACTGTTCCAACTAGGGGACACTTGGCAGGACCTGATTGGTCCACGTGGCGCATTCCGATTGGTGGGAGCAAAATCCCCTAATCATTTGCCCCTCACAGGTGGCACGTGATTGGTCACGTGTTACCTGTGACAGGTGTCGCACTGTAACAGGCAACGGCCTGCTACATGTGTCAGTCGGCGAAAGGACGAGAGATTTTCCCGCCCAAATTTTGAATTCTGATAGTGACCCTTCGCCTTCTCACTTCGCCTATATAAGGGAGAGTTGTCTTGAGTCATTTTCACACTTTGAGAACTTTTCGAGAACATTCGGACCCCTGAACTTGCTCTGAAATTTTGGACCTTTTCTGCCTACCGCCTGTTCTGACAAGCCGACTGCACAGGATTTTCAGAACTTCATCAACCGTCACTCGTTCAGGTAACTCAGTTCTCTTACTCTTAATTTTCTTTTTATTTTCTGAAATGGCACCACGGAAGCACACGACACGACCTAGGTTAGTGATCAGCCGGTCACCGGGGACGGCTGAATCTAGGACTAGGAGTGCCGCCTGCCCTTTTCCGGACCCATCTTTGCCCTTTATACAAAGTCCGACTGTATCTGTGTCTATGCAGAGCAGGATGGCCAGAACGAAAAAGACAGCTAGGATCTCAAATTCAAACGGCTTGGATGCCGCTTAGTGAAACATCTGACCAGGGCGCCAGATGTGGAAGTGAAACAAGGCGGCCTGGATGCCGGCAATTCTGTGGGGGGAGTCATAGTGACCCCTTCCCATTTAACAGTGAACAAATCTGCTCCTTTTCAAAGAGAGAAGGCGGGCCCCTCCGGGAGAGGGGAGGAGTCGTCCTCTTCGGACTCGTCGGAGGACGATTCCGAGTCAAGCTCTTCTGGCCATGCTTCTTTGGGTACAGAAGAGAAAAACAGCCGCCTGCAAGAGGCGAGACTTTCTCACGCAGTTGAGAAGGGGGACAATTGGGCGGAACCATCCGCCTCTTACCGAGAGCTAAATACCCCCTACTACTGCACGGTACCTCGGGGCCGAATCACAGCCATGCAAGAGAAAGTGGAGAGCTTTATTGCAACCCACACCATGGGCCCCGATTTTCTAGTGTTTGTGCCGGATCCAGAAGACACAGTCGTCTGGCCGGCTGGTTCCAGTTATGATAGCGCCTGCTTTGGCTGCTACGAGGCGGCCATCAAGGCAGGGCTTCGCTTCCCATTACATCCGGTTGTTCAGCGGATTTTGGATGGGTATGAGTTGGGGTTATGGCAGTTAGCCCCAAACTCCTGGGTCAACGTACTCGGCTATGTGGCCGGGTGCGAACTGCACGGGGTGGAGCCGAGCTTCGAGGCTTTCGCCCATATGAACTATCTTAGCCGGACCCCTAAGACAGGCGGTACCGGCTGGTATCAATTGACAAGCCACAGGGGCTACCTCATGACAAGAGGTAAAGCAAACAAGTGGAAGAACTGGCGGAGCACCTTCCTCATCATTGAGGGTTCAGACATTGAGCTGAACAAGCGCTTCAATAGGTGGAACAGGAATCCGAACCTTCTTGCAGGCGGCCGTAGCATGTCGCCTGTTCCCCCCAAGGGTAAGAAAGAGATCCTTGATAAAGGACTCTTTAAAGTAGAGTCGAGGGTCGACTCTACTTCAGGGTACGAGAGCAAGTACCCCTGCACTGCGTCCCGAGCTTCAAGTGGCTCTATGACGAGTACTTTTTGGCCGACTGCGGCCTCAGCAGTCGGTGCTCAAGAGGTAGTCGGCCTGTCGAATACTCTGTTGTTCCATACATTTGTTGTTTATCTTTTATTAACTTTGCTGTTTGTTTTTGCAGCTGACGCCATGAGCAAAATCACCGCCTCCAAGACTGCGGCGGCCATGTTGCGGGCCTCTATTATGCAACAAGCTTCAACCGACTCCCCCAAAAAGGGGGCACCCTTGGTGAGCTCCGAACCTTTCACCCTCTTTTTGGAGTGTTTATGCATATACTGACTTTTTTCTTCTGTTTTAGACGGGTGCTCCAAGAGCTTCATCATCCCAACAGCCGGACCCCAAGGCCCCGAAGACGACTGTTGGGAGCTCTCCTGGTTCTGCTAGAAACAGGTGGCGGCTGAGAAACAGCCGGCCACTGCTTCTAAAACTCCAACTGGGCCGCCTAGAGGTATGAAGTTGTCCTTGTAAATTTTAGACTTGCTCCCTTTTTTACTAAGTCTAATCCGTTTGTTTATGCTTGATGCAGCCGGCGCCCAGGAGCCTGACTTGGTAGAGATGGCCAAGTCTATGATCAGGGCAGTTCCTCCAGCTGAAAGGGAGGCGGTCAGGGGTGTCGGCACCCTTGACCTTGACGGGATTGCAGGGGTCCTTGCTGAGGTATACTTAGCATATTTTTGAGTATTTGGATTTCTGGACGCCTGTTTTATTTTTTGTTTGGAAACTAACGCCTGTTTCTTTGTACTTAGGCCCTACTCCGAGTGAACGGCCTTCGCAAGCCGCTTGATCGGAAGAACAAAGAGGTAAAGGCTGCAAAAGCTATGGCCGCCTCTGACTGTGATAAGGCAATGTTTCAAATTGCCCAAAATGAAGTTCTGACCATTGATATTCTTTATTATCAGGCGCAGGCTACCGCCGCTGTTCGGGCTCAGTTAGAGGCGGCCCAGAAGAAGAATGACGAGCTGGAGGCGACCATCACAAATCTCAAGGCCGAGCTGAAACCTCTTCGCCTGAAAAAGTACTCTTACGAAGCCATGGAGAAATCCTTGGCCAGCGTAAAGGAACGCCTGGTGACCCAGGAGAAGAGTCTTACCCAAGAGCTCTCGGAAAAGGCCGAGCAAGAGAAGAAAGAGCTGGTCCGGGAGATGATGGAAGACTCCGCTCAAATCCAGCGCATGACCTAGGGCCGCCTCTTCCCCAGTGCCGACTTTGCCTCTTGGGAAAGAACGTACCGCCAGTGTTCGGATACATATAATCAAGAGATCCCTGCGGCTGCTGAAGAAGAGGCGTTGGAGGAGGAGGAGCCGGTAGTGGCGCTTGTGCCGCTTGGGGGTAAGGCATCAAAAAAGGATGCAGCTGAAGCCGAGTCCAGCAAGAAGAGTGCTGACCAGGCGGCAGCTGCTAATACTGAACTGCCCCCTTCTTAAGCTTTATGTATTCCTTCCACGGCCTGCGTGCCGTTTGCTTTGTATTTACCCGGCCAGGGGTCCGGGGCTTTGAATATTTTGCTGGTCTTTAATGACCGGCTTATTTTTAATGAATTTTTGTTCTTGCCTCAAATTTGTCTAAGTATTGAATATTCCAATATCCAATTGTTCACTAGACCGACTGTTTTACATGGCCGATAGTTGCAGACAGGTACAGAAAGTTAGTCACGCCGCCTATGCCCTGGACGACTGGTTGTCTGTTTCCAGGATAGACGATCAGTCGGCCATTTATCCAATCGGTATTCGAACTATTTTAAAGACTGGGTCCTTTTTAGGCAGACAGTCCTGTCTTTTGTAAGTTTAACCAAGTAGGAAAGTGGTCTGACCAAGTAAACATGAGTGTTACCTAGTCGCCAAGGAACTGAGTAGTTGAGATAACAAGCGGCGGGTACCGATTGTTTCCCTTTATTCAATATTTGTTGGCTTTTAACTCGTAATTTGTTAACTTAGCAGGAGTAGTGGTTGAGAGCCCCTGTTTGATAAAAACAAGCGGACGACTCATACCTTTTAGGCTCCATACTAAGTTTGAGGGAGTGACTATAAGTTAACATAGGAGTTACTTAGTCTCCGTCACACTAGATTGAGTAGTAGAGGTTCCAGGCGGCGGAGGCGGGCTGATCCCCTTGATTCGCCAATGTTTGTTGGCTATTAGCTCAATAGGTTACCTAGTAGGAATAGGGGTTTGAGTGCCCCTGTTTGCCAAAAAACAGGCGGTCTACTCAAACCTTTTAGGTTCCATACCAATTTTGAGGGAGTGACTATGAGTTAACATTGGAGTTACTCAATCCCCGTCACTCTTGCTTGAGAAGTAGAGGTACCAGGCGGCGGAGGCCGTCTAGACCCCTTGATTCGCCAATGTTTGTTGGCTATTAACTCAAGAGGTACCCCCTGCATTTGTCCCAAGTAATACAGGCAGTCATCTGACTCATATGTCAACTGCTACCACTGGTTTGGTTAGTGATAGAGTTATCCTTGTCTCAAAAACGGCTACGTGGTTGCCCTTAGGAACAGTCGTATAGGTGTCGTGTAATTAGTTTATAGAACAATGTTCCACCCAAAAGGGAGCTGCTCTCTGCGACGAATTTCATCCGGAGGGTTGCCGCCGGACGCCTGCTATGATGTTGGGACAGGTCGTATTAGTTTTGTAAATTTGATCAGTTGGCTTGGCGCCTTGTCTGATCATTCGGCCTGTGGCCTTGGTAAGTTCTTGGTGAACGTAGGTGCTAAGTAAAAGGAGGGTAGCCGCCTGTTAGGCACAGGGTCGACCAGGCCCCAATATTTTTAGCTAAGTATTAGGGGGGTGGCTATGTGTTTGGAACCAGTCGGCCATCTTCTTATGGAGAGTAGCCGACTGTAAAAGTACAGACAGCATGCCCCTCTAAAAATAGAGTAAAACTCAATGGAGAGTAGCCGACTGTAAAGGTACAGACGGCATGCCCCTCTTTAAGTAAGTAAAAATTAAACATGGAGAGTAGCCGACTATTTGTTAGTAGGCGTGCCCCTCTTAGTACAAAATTGAATAGTAAGTGCAAACTTTTATTAAGTAGCTCTTGACTATTTACATCATTCAAAAGAAATATTTCTTAAGATTATCTCCATTCCAAGTTCGAGGCAACGGTTGTCCGTCTGGTGTTTCCAGACGGTAGGTACCGTCCCTGACTTCCTCATAGATTCGGTAGGGTCCCTCCTAGTTGGGAGTTAGTTTGCCAGACTCATTAGCCTACCAACTGCTTCCATTTTTCTAAGTACAAAGTCCCCTACTTTGAGTGGACGCCTGTGTACTTTTTTGTTGTATGATCTAGTCATTCTCAGGCGATAGATCTCATGGCGCAAGACAGCATTGCCCCTCTTTTCAGGAAGTGAGTCTAATGTCAGGCGCATGGCTTCCAAGTTTGCCTCTTCGTCATATAGCATTACTCGAAGAGTCGGCTCGTAGTGTTCTATTGGAAGAAAAGCTTCCGCACCGTAAGTTAGGAGGAATGGAGTTTCTCCAGTCGCCCCTTTTTCAGTCGTCCTAATGGCCCAGAGAACATGTGGTAGTTCATCCGCCCATAGGCCGCCTGCTCGTTCAATCTTTTTCTTGAGACCGTCCGAGATGATTTTATTAAAGGCTTCTACCTGGCCGTTTGCTTGTGGACGGCCGACAGATGCAAAGTAGTTTGCAATTCCTTGGTCACCCAACCAGCTTTTGAGAACAGGCGTCTCAAATTGGGGACCATTATAAAAAACCATAGACATGGGAACCCCGAACCGAGTGATGACATTTTTCCAAATGAATGAAATTACATCTTTCGTCTTGATTCCCTTTACAGCCTCCGCCTCTACCCATTTAGTGAAGTAGTCGACGGCAACAAGTATGTACCTCCTTCCGCCTGTAGCAGGCGTATATGGACCCAGAATGTCCATGCCCCACTTAGCAAACGGTAGTGGGCTGTGAATGGTAGTGAGGTCAGTAGCCGGACGGTGAATTAGTTTGCCAAACCTTTGGCACTTGTCACATTTTTTCACCATCTCCATTGCATCTGCTTCCAAAGTAGGCCAAAAGTAGCCTTGCCGCCTTCCCATTTGAGCAAGCGTCCTACCGCCTATATGATGTAAAAACTAATAGATGAAATTAGTTTAAACAAGTTAAAGAATCAAGCTTAAGCAAAGGATTGATTTTAGGTTGGTGTTTAGATACGTTTTTGTAGAATTTAGGTGTAGGTTTGTAAGGATTACTCACTTAACAAACGAGGATATGAAGGCAAGGATTTCTCACTCAACCTACTAAGTTCAAATTGTATGGAAGGATTACTCACTTGACCACTCAATCTCTTCAAGTCTAACTTGGTACAAAAACCGGTTATTTCACAAGCAAATAATCAGTTTTTAAGTTCAAGCAAAAGCTCTTTTTCATTGATCAAAATCTGATTACAAACTACCATTACATGCCTTTTATAAGCAACTAAAAGAACTAACAATCATTGCTTAACTTAAAGAAGCAAAAGACTGATTTATTACAACTAGACAAAGAAGCTAAACTTAAGCCTAGAATTACGCCCACATGAGGCAGACTTTTAGGCTTCACATTCCCCTTAAATTCCTTCATTAAACTGATTTAAACTAGCAAAGAAAACAGCTACAAGAATTCAGCAAAACCGTTAGGGTAACACTTGTAACCCCCCCTTGATTCACGCCTCCTTCTTCATTCATGCACTTAAGTTTCTCCTTGAATTCCTCTCCATTCCCACGTCTTTCCAACTGAAATGGCTGTTCAAAAGGCTTCAATTAACGTGCTCTAATGAGCAATTAAGCAAGTCAATCCATGATTAAAACCAAACGGACCATGGGCAGCAAAAGAATCCAAGGTTTGGTCTTCAAATGATTTCGCTAGTATCACTTCTTTGGATGAACCGTAACTTGGACTTGTGCTTGGACTTGGATGAAAATTGTGACTAGGAATAATAGGATTTTCGTGATTTGCATCATCCTCCCCTTCTTCGAAAGGAGTTGTCCTCAACTCATCATCTTCTAAATAAGGAGCTAGGTCACCAATATTGAAAGTTGATGAAACTCCAAATTGCCCTCCAAGATCAACTTTGTATGCATTATCATTGATCCTTTCCATGATTTGAAAAGGACCCTCTGCCCTTGGCATCAACTTGTGCTTTCGTTGCTTAGGGAACCTTTCTTTTCGAAGAAAAATCCAAACAAGATCACCCACTTCGAATTTTCTCACATTGCTCAAGTGTTTGTTTACTTGCTTCTTGTAGGACTCGTTAGCTTTCTCAATGTTCTTCCTAACTTCTTTATGAACATTCATCATGAACTCAACATGCTCCTTGGCTGTCCTATGAACAAATTTGTCCTTAGGAATTGCAATGTAATCAATAGGAACATAAGGATTGACCCCATACACAACTTCGAATGGTGAGTATTTCGTGGTTTTACTTGGAGTTCTATTGTAAGCAAATTCAGCATGAGCTAGCTTTAGATCCCAATATTTCCCTCCTTTGTTCACTAAGGCACGAAGTAATGTTCCAAGAACTCTATTCACCACCTCAGTTTGACCATCCGTTTGTGGATGATGGCTTGTTGAGAAAAGCAGCTTGGTACCCACGAGCCTCCATAAGGACTTCCAAAAATGGCTCACAAACTTTGTATCACGATCTGAAACAATGGTTCTAGGTAAACCATGTAACTTAGCCACCTCCTTGAAAAAAAGTTGAGCCACGTTATAAGCATCATCCACTTTTTTACTAGCAATGAAATGGGCCATCTTTGAAAACCGATCAACAACCACCATGATTGAATCTTTTCCACGAGTTGTTCTAGGCAAGGCCATGATGAAATCCATACTCAAATCCTCCCAAGGTCTTTCGGGAATTGGCAAAGGCTTGTATTCACCTCTATGGAAGGTCATTTTAGCCCTTTGACAAGTAGAACATCTAGCTAGGATTTGGTGCACGTTAGCTAGCATCTTTGGCCAATAAAAATGACTTTGCAAGATCTCTAGGGTCTTTTGAATACCCATATGACCAGCAAGGCCTCCTCCATGAGCTTCCCTTATTAATAAGTCACGAATTGCCCCTTTAGGAACACAAAGTTTGTTTCCTTTGAAAAGAAAACCATCCACCATCACGAATTGACCATTTACTCCATGTCTGCAAGCTTCAATGACTTCCATAAGTTCATGGTCATCTTTGTAAGCTTCTTTCATAATTTCAAAACCAAGGACCTTAGCCTCCATGATTCCAAGAAGAGTATGCCTCCTTGACAATGCATCAGCCACGATGTTGGCTTTCCCTTGCTTATATTTTGTAGCAAAGTTGAATGATTGTAAGAATTCTACCCAATTAGCATGCCTAGCATTTAGTTTTTTTTGGCCATGTATGAACCTCAAAGACTCATGATCCGAATGCAAGATGAATGGTTGTGGCCTCAAATAATGTGACCAATGATCTAAGGCTCGAACCATGGCATAAAATTCTTTGTCATAAGTGGAATAGTTCAATTTCCCTTGGCTCAATTTCTCACTAAAGTAGGCAATGGGTTTTTTTTCTTGGATTAGGAAAGCCCCTATTCCCTTCCCACTTGCATCACACTCAACTTCAAAGGGTTTCATGAAGTCAGGTAAGGCTAAAACAGGTGCCTCACACATCTTTTTTTTCACTAGTTCAAACGCTTCTTGAGCTTGAGGGTTCCATTGGAAGGTTCCTTTCTTTGTACACTCGGTGATAGGAGCCATAAGGGTACTAAAGTTCTTAATGAACCTTCTATAGAAAGAGGTTAGTCCATGAAATGAACGAACTTCAGTTATGGTTTTTGGGATAGGCCACGAAGCAATGGCTTCTATTTTGCTTGGATCCACCTTGATTCCATCACCTGAAACAATGTAACCAAGAAAAACAATTTCAGTTAGCAAAAAGTGACACTTCTCCAACTTCCCATACAATTTTTTTTCCCTCAAAGTTCTAAAGATTTCTTCCAAATGCCTCAAATGATCTTCCTCATTTGTACTATAGATGAGAATATCATCTAAGTAAACAACTACAAACCTCCCCAGAAAAGGTCTCAACATTTCATTCATAAGCCTCATGAAAGTACTTGGGGCATTTGTTAAACCAAATGGCATAACAAGCCATTCATACAACCCATGCTTGGTTTTAAAAGCTGTTTTCCACTCATCACCCTCCCTCATACGAATTTGGTGATACCCACTTCTCAAATCAATTTTTGAAAACACTCTAGCTCCGCTCAACTCATCCAACATATCATCAAGCCTAGGTATGGGAAACCTATACTTAATGGTTATATTGTTCACAGCCCTACTATCAATACACATCCTCCATGTTCCATCTTTTTTAGGCACTAACAAGGTAGGAACAGCACAAGGACTCATAGACTCTCTCACATAACCCATTTGCATCAACTCCTCAATTTGTTTTTGCAACTCTTTAGTTTCCATGGGATTACATCTATAAGGTGGTTTGTTAGGAAGGGGTGCTCCCGGAATTAGGTCAATTTGATGTTCTATCCCACGCATGGGAGGTAATCCTAAAGGCAACTCATTAGGAAAAACATCCTCATAAGCTTTGACTAATTCGGCCAACCTAGGGTTTTGTTGAACAAACCCTTCATGCTCCTCCTTAGACAACAACAAAAACACCTCATCTTCCTTCTCTAAGGTCTTTTCGAATTCTTTGAAAGAAAGTAACAAGATTTCCTTTCTTTTGGGCTCTTTTTGTGGTGTTTGTGGTGGTGGGAGTTGTGTTTGGGGAATCTTTATTTGTGGTGGTAAGGGATGCAACACTTTCTTGCTGCCTTGGTGGGTGATAGTATAGGTATTAGTTAGACCATCATGGATTGATTTTCTATCACTTTGCCATGGTCTTCCTAATAAAACGTGACACGCATCCATAGGAATGACATCACACAAAATCTCATCAACATAAGAACCAATCTGAAATTTTACTAAGCATTGTCTCCTAACTCCCGTACTCTTACTCTTATCAAGCCAACTCAATTTGTAAGGGGTAGGGTGTCTAGTGGTTTTCAAATCAAGTTTTTTCACAAGGTCACTTGATACAACATTCGCTTCACTACCACTATCAACAATTAAGTCACAAACATCTCCATTAACCTTGCGTTTGGTTAAAAAGACATTCTCTCTTTGCAAAGGGCTTCTTTCAACCTCAACTTGCATTTGTAAAGCTCTCCTCAAGACTAGGTTGTTTTTTTCGGGGAAACAATCATCACCTTGTTCCTCCTCTTCATTAGAATCATAAGTTTCCAAAGGGTCATTTTCAACAACATTTTCATCCTCTAACTCCTCATCTAGGCTAAAAGGTTGAGCCATCATATTTTTTAGCTCTCTCATGGTTAAAGCTCTAGTATTAGGACAATCCCTCTTGTAGTGTCCTCTTCCATGACACTTAAAACACACTATGTCACTCAAGTCCCCGGTTTTAGCAACAGCTTTGCCTTTTTCTTTTGGGTCAAAGGAACTTGGGTTTCTTTTAGTGGAATTTGGAAAAGAAGAGTTTTCTTTTGGTGGATTGAATGGGCGTTTGTATTTTGGCTCAAATGGATTAGAAGGCTTTTTCTTTTTCTTTTGATTATCAAACTTAACAGCAAGTTTGCAAGTTTCATCGAAAGTCAAATTGGGTTGCACTTCTATCTTTTCAAGGATCTCCTTATCTAGACCAGCCATAAACCTCCCTAGTTTCTAATCCTCATTTTCCACTATTTCACAAATAATGGACAATTTTTCAAACTCTTTTATATACTCCTCCACACTACTACTACCTTGTTGCAAGGTACTCCATTTAACATACATGGATTGTTTGTAATTAGAAGGCACAAAACGTTCCCTAAGTTTCTTTCGTAGCTTGGTCCATGTAGAAATACGAGTTTTACCATTGCTTTCTCGTTTTCTTTGGACTCCTTTCAACCAAGTTTCAGCATACTTGGCTATCTTCACCTTAGCAATCTTGTACTTTTGTTCATCTTCCTCAACGTCTTTGAACTCAAAGTACCTCTCAAGTGATTGCTCCCACTCCAAGTACTTCTCAGGGTCAAGAGTACCATCAAAAAGGTCTACATCCACCTTTAAACTCTTGACATCATATCTAGGAGGGTTTTGACGCCCATCCCTTTGTTCTTGTGTCAACAAACGAGCCATTAGAGCCATTATATTACCATGTAATTGCTCATTGGTTTCCAAGAGCCTTTGTTGGTTTTCCTCCATAATTCTAAGTCTCCTTTGGTCAACGGTTTCATTTGGGTTTGCTTGATCCATTTGGACAGAAACTCCCCCTACCTGACGCGCCAAATGATGTAAAAACTAATAGATGAAATTAGTTTAAACAAGTTAAAGAATCAAGCTTAAGCAAAGGATTGATTTTAGGTTGGTGTTTAGATACGTTTTTGTAGAATTTAGGTGTAGGTTTGTAAGGATTACTCACTTAACAAACGAGGATATGAAGGCAAGGATTTCTCACTCAACCTACTAAGTTCAAATTGTATGGAAGGATTACTCACTTGACCACTCAATCTCTTCAAGTCTAACTTGGTACAAAAACCGGTTATTTCACAAACAAATAATCAGTTTTTAAGTTCAAGCAAAAGCTCTTTTTCATTGATCAAAATCTGATTACAAACTACCATTACATGCCTTTTATAAGCAACTAAAAGAACTAACAATCATTGCTTAACTTAAAGAAGCAAAAGACTGATTTATTACAACTAGACAAATAAGCTAAACTTAAGCCTAGAATTACGCCCACATGAGGCAGACTTTTAGGCTTCACATTCCCCTTAACTTCCTTCATTAAACTGATTTAAACTAGCAAAGAAAACAGCTACAAGAATTCAGCAAAACCGTTGGGGTAACACTTGTAACCCCCCCTTGATTCACGCCTCCTTCTTCATTCATGCACTGAAGTTTCTCCTTGAATTCCTCTCCATTCCCACGTCTTTCCAACTGAAATGGATGTTCAAAAGGCTTCAATTAACGTGCTCTAATGAGCAATTAAGCAAGTAAATCCATGATTAAAACCAAACGGACCATGGGCAGCAAAAGAATCCAAGGTTTGGTTTTCAAATGATTTCTCTAGTATCACTTCTTTGGATGAACCGTAACTTGGACTTGTGCTTGGACTTGGATGAAAATTGTGACTAGGACTAATAGGATTTTCGTGATTTGCATCACTATATGAGAAGCACAATAACCAGAGTGAAGATCGTCTAGTATCTCTCGTCCCTTTTCTGGAGTAACACACTTTAAGAAGGGTTGAAGGTACCCCTTTTTGTGAAGTTCTCCCTTTATCATTTCAAAACAGGTGGCTCGTTTTTTCAGTGCTGCCACCTGTTGAGGATCATCCGGCAGTGTACCGTTTGTCAGATATGCCCTGATTGAATCCATCCAGGTTGAGCTTCTGTCTAGGGTTCCAATAGGGTTTTCCTCGATGCTTCTCTTCTCCATTACTTCCCAAAAAACAGTTCGAGGAGTATCAGAGGAGGCGGATGATGCTAATTTTGACAGTGCATCCGCCTGGTTGTTTTCTGATCTCGGCACTTGGATCAGATGGAAATCCTCAAGGGAGCCGACTATTTGTCGGACCGCCTGTAAATACTTGATCATGGCCGGATGGGTTGCTTCGTATTCGCCATTGTACTGACTCACTATCAATTGTGAATCGGAACAGGCGTCTATTTTTCTTGCCTCTGTCGCCTTGCACATGCGGATCCCGGCTAGTAAAGCTTCATATTCTGCCTCATTGTTTGAAGCTTGGAAACTAAAGCGTAGAGCATACTCGTACCTGTCGCCCTCTGGCGACTGACATATGACGCCTGCTCCACAACCATTTGAAGTAGAGCTTCCGTCCACATATACCTTCTATACTTGGTCTGGAACTTGAGAGTCAGGAGGACGAGTCATCTCTACAATAAAATCAGCAAAGGCTTGCCCCTTCACTGCTTTTCTAGGCTCGAATGTAACTTCGAGGCTCTGTATTTCTATGGCCCATTTGATCATTCGGCCTGACGACTCCATGATGGTAAGTGGCCGCTTGATAGGTTAGTCTGTATACACGATGACTGCATGTGCCAAAAAGTAGGGCTTCAATTTTTTAACAGTCATGAAGAGTGCAAGACCAAATTTCTCCACTAGGGGATACCTCAACTCGGCATTTTTCAAAACGTGACTGACAAAGTAGACCGGGAGCTGACAGCCGTCTCTTTCAGCAAGGAGAACAGCGCTTAACGCATGATCAGATGATGTGGATCAAGAGGGAAATTCTTTTGAAGAGCCAATCATATTGGTTTTAAGGCCAATAGGGTTTGAGCTTGGAGTAAAGAATCAAGAATGGTTAACATGCGCAGCCATTGAAGAAGAAGTCAAGGTCCAGTTGGGTTCCGACGACGGCAGCGGCGGAGACGCGCCGATCTGGGTGCCACGCGCCGGCTCCCTAGCTCCGGCCTGAGTCCAGCTACACGGCGGTGGGGCGCGTGTCGATGATGGCGGCGCGTGAGGTGGTGGTTCGGCGGCAGTACGAAAAGAAAGATTTTCCTAACTTAGTTTTTTCTAGAGTTTTTGCTAGCAAGTTTTTACCTTTCACTTGAAAGGGTTTTTCTTGGTTTAAGCAATTAGGAATCTTCTTAATTTCTGTTAATTTAGTTTTAAATAATTTCTAAGTCAATTAGGAATTGTTTTTAAGAAGTTTTAGGTTAATTAGAACTAGTCTTATTACTAGTTTCCTAGTTCCATTAGAATTGGTTCTCCTATTCTATCTAGGATACTTGGGGATCAAGGCTAGGGTTTTTTCCTAGTTCGAATAGACTTAGGAATAGTTAGTTTTAGTCTATAAATAATGTAATTTTCGTGATTTTTCAGAACATTCGAAAATCATTAAAATTCAAGTTAATTGTTTGTTTTGCTTAATTGCTTACAAATTCTTTTGCTAGTTTTCAATTCAAGGAGTTGTTTTGATAATTAGAACGTTCAATTCTTAGTTCTAGGAGTAGTCTAAGTTTTGTTCATCAAAGTACTTAGTTCCAGGAGTGGTCTAGGTAATTTGAGAGGCGTTGAATTCGTTCCAGGAGTGGTCGTTTTCAAAGTCATATCCGGTTCGTTATTCTTAAGTTGTTCGATTTTCTTAGGAAATTCGAAGGGCTTGTGTTACTTGTGTGATTTTAGATTCTTTATTAAGTTAAGGGGTTTAAATCCACATCAAATTGGTATCAGATTTCAGGGGTTTTTGATCGTTCAACAATTCGTTCATCAAATCGCACTTGTTCTCGGATAACCAGTTTTTCTGTCAATTTCAGAAGGCTCGTTCTCCTTCGTTACAAGGTCTTTTCAGGTGATTCTTTTTTTGATTTTGGGTGAAATTTTGTCTTATTTCTGCCTGTGAAATTTCGGAATTTTTCGAGTTCGTTTGCTATTAAACTGGACTGTTTTCCGAAACTGTGTCAGTTTTGGTCCGATTTAATACTTACTGCTCGTTGTGTGCGATTTTGTTCCAAGTTGTGTTGCGATTTTTGTGGGATATACCTGTGTGGATAAGGGTTCTTTTAGGTCTTTTTTTGTCTTATAATTATGGAGGAAGCTTTGAGCAAACTCATGGATGAATTTGCAAGATTGCAAGATAATACGGAGGCACGTTTTAATGCTTTTTCACAATTATTGCTTGATAAAAAGAAAAAGAAGAAAAAACGGCATGATAGTGATAGTGATGCTTCTAGTAGTGATGATGACACTCATAATAAGAATAAGATCGATGATAAAGGTATCAAGCTTGATGATTTTACGGGTCTAGGAAGCCCCGAAGATTTTCTTGAGTGGGCGAGACACTTAGAGAAAATTTCAGATTATAAAGGTTTTGATGATTCTCAACGTTTCAAAATTGCTTATATACGACTCACTAAGAATGCGGGAATTTGGTTCGATAATTTAAAGACTCGACGTGCTAGAGCAGGGAAGGATAAGATCAAGACATGGACAGTTTTTGAAGAAGAAGATGCGTTCTAAATACCTTCCACATGATTTCGAACAAATTCTATATGTGAAACTCACTATGTTGACACAAGATACTAAGAGTGTTAATGAATATATTGCTGAATTTGATAAACTAACCTCTCTTTGTGATTTGGAGGAGAAAGAACCATTGCGGATTGCTCGATTCCTTAAGGGTCTTAATCGACCTATTGCTAAGAAGATTGATTTGAGTACTTATGAGTCATTCAATGATGTGTGCAAATTAGCTTTGAAGATTGAAAGTCATTGGCTCGAGGATAAGAAAAAAACCGAGGCAAATAAAAGTTTTTCGAAACCTTTCAAGCCTAGTTCCACAAATTTTTCTAACGAGCACAAGGGAGAAAGTTCGACGAGTGGAGAAAAGAAGGTTGTCAAGGTGTCTAAAGAGGAATTTGAAAGTCGAATTAGGTGCTTCAAGTGTCAAGGAAAGGGACATAGGTCGGATCAATGTCCTACTAAGAAAGCTCTTACAATCAAACAATATCAACAAATGGAAGAAGAAGAGGAACACATAACCTTTGAGTGTGAAGAGGAGTCAATTCATAATAAGGAGGAAAAGGTTGTTGACTCGGAAGAAGAGGATGAGGTTGTCTATGCCGAAGATGAAGATAAGCTGCTTGTTTTAAGGAAGATATTACACACCGAAGTCACTTCTATTCAAGATCAACGTGAGAATTTGTTCCATACTCGATGCAAAGTTGGTGAAAGTACTTGCAACGTGATCATTGATAGTGGCTCTTGCACGAATGTTGCTTCAACTAGCATGGTGAGTAAACTTAACCTCTCTATTCGTGATCATTCAAAACCATATAAAGTAAACTGGCTTGATGATTCAAAGGGTTTTCAAATTAAGAAGCAAGCACTAGTAAATTTCTCCATAGGAAATTACAAAGATGAAATATGGTGTGATGTGATTCCAATGAGTGCTTGTCACTTACTTTTGGGAAGACCATGGCAATTTGATAGAAAGGTTAAACATGATGGCAAGACCAATGTGTATTCCGTGAAGGATGGAAACAAACGTTTTAGTCTACAACCTTTGTCTCATAAAGGACATAGTAATTGCTCCAATGTTAATCGAAGTTCAAGTTTGTTTCTAAGGGAAAAGGTATTCAAGGATGTTCAAAGTGTGATTTCAAGATGTGCTACTTGTCAAAAGGCAAAGAGTTCTTTTTCAAAGGGCTTATACACACCTCTTCCAGTTCCAGATTGTCCTTGGGATAGTGTTAGCATGGACTTCATTGTTGGACTACCACGAACTCAAAGAGGGAAGGATGCTATTATGGTTGTAGTTGATAGATTCTCAAAGATGGCTCACTTTGTTCCAATGCACAAGACGGATGATACGCAACATGTAGCTAATCTATACTTCAAGGAAATTGTTCGACTTCATGGAGTTCCTAGAAGCATAGTTTCGGATAGGGACTCAAAGTTCCTTAGTCACTTTTGGAAGTGTTTGTGGAAGCTACTTGGAACAAAGCTCATGTTTAGTACTTCTCATCATCCTCAAACAGATGGTCAAACTGAGGTAACCAATCGAACCTTAGGTACTTTACTTAGAGGGTTGGTTAGTAAGACTCAAAAGGATTGGGATATGCGACTTTGCCATGCGGAGTTTGCTTATAATCGGTCACCTTCATCAACTACACAACAAGCTCCATTTGAAGTTGTTTATGGTATTAATCCATTCTTGCCTATTGATTTGTTGCCATTGAACAAAGAGGACATCCATATTGATGCTAAGAAACGGCTTGAAGTTTTTAAGAGGACATGTGAACAAGTTAAAGTAAGGATTGAGAAGATGAATAACTTCTACAAAGAAAGGTCAAACAAAAAGCGCAAGCAACCTACATTCAAGCCGGGAGATCTTGTTTGGTTACACTTAAGGAAGGAAAGATTTCCAAACAAAAGGAAGAACAAGCTCATGCCTAGAGCTGACGGCCCTTTTGAGGTTTTGGAAGTTTATGGTGATAGTGCTTACAAACTTGATTTACCAAGCGAATATGGTAATGTAAGTGCTACTTTTAATGTTGGTGATTTGACTCCTTACCTAGATGATGTGAATTTGAGGACAAATTCTTTTGAAGAGGGGGAGAATGATGTGGATCAAGAGGGAAATTCTTTTGAAGAGCCAATCATATTGGTTTTAAGGCCAATAGGGTTTGAGCTTGGAGTAAAGAATCAAGAATGGTTAACATGCGCAGCCATTGAAGAAGAAGTCAAGGTCCAGTTGGGTTCCGACGACGGCAGCGGCGGAGACGCGCCGATCTGGGTGCCACGCGCCGGCTCCCTAGCTCCGGCCTGAGTCCAGCTACACGGCGGTGGGGCGCGTGTCGATGATGGCGGCGCGTGAGGTGGTGGTTCGGCGGCAGTACGAAAAGAAAGATTTTCCTAACTTAGTTTTTTCTAGAGTTTTTGCTTGCAAGTTTTTACCTTTCACTTGAAAGGGTTTTTCTTGGTTTAAGCAATTAGGAATCTTCTTAATTTCTGTTAATTTAGTTTTAAATAATTTCTAAGTCAATTAGGAATTGTTTTAAGAAGTTTTAGGTTAATTAGAACTAGTCTTATTACTAGTTTCCTAGTTCCATTAGAATTGGTTCTCCTATTCTATCTAGGATACTTGGGGATCAAGGCTAGGGTTTTTTCCTAGTTCGAATAGACTTAGGAATAGTTAGTTTTAGTCTATAAATAATGTAATTTTCGTGATTTTTCAGAACATTCGAAAATCATTAAAATTCAAGTTAATTGTTTGTTTTGCTTAATTGCTTACAAATTCTTTTGCTAGTTTTCAATTCAAGGAGTTGTTTTGATAATTAGAACGTTCAATTCTTAGTTCTAGGAGTAGTCTAAGTTTTTTTCATCAAAGTACTTAGTTCCAGGAGTGGTCTAGGTAATTTGAGAGGCGTTGAATTCGTTCCAGGAGTGGTCGTTTTCAAAGTCATATCCGGTTCGTTATTCTTAAGTTGTTCGATTTTCTTAGGAAATTCGAAGGGCTTGTGTTACTTGTGTGATTTTAGATTCTTTATTAAGTTAAGGGGTTTAAATCCACATCATCAGAGACGTCCAGGTACATGTAGAGTACCTCTTTGGGCAAAGGGCTGACCAGCCTCGGCAAGGAATGCAAGTGAACTTTTAATTTCTGGAAGGCGGCCTCAGCATCCGGCCCCCATTCAAACCTTGCCTTTTTCTTAATTGCCTGGAAAAAGTATAGGCATTTATCGCCTGATCGGCTTAGAAATCTTCCCAAGGCCGCCAGACAACCTGTTAACTTCTGAACCTCTCGGATGGTACGAGGCGACTGCATGTCAATGACCGCCTGCACCTTCTCAGGATTCGCCTCTATTCCTCTCTGATTGATAAGGAATCCGAGAAATTTCCTAGACTCAACTCCAAAGACACATTTCTTGGGATTGAGCATGACATGGTGCCGCCTGAGTGTGGCGAAAGTTTCTCGGAGGTCCGACAGATGATCTTTCTGAAGTTTAGTCTTGACAATCATATCATCAATGTATGCCTCGACGTTTCTCCCAATCTGATCAAAGAACACAGTGTTTATCATTCGTTGGAAGGTAGCCGGGGCATTCTTAAGACCAAACGGCATGACCGTGTAACAGTATAACCCCTGATCAGTGACGAAGGCCGTCTTCTCCTGATCTTTCTTCCATAAAGGAATTTGATGGAAACCAGAATAGGCGTCCATAAAACTCATCAAGGCATGGCCGGCTGTTGAGTCGACCAGGTTATCAATTTTAGGCAGAGGGTAACTGTCTTTGGGGCACGCCTTGTTTAAGTCTGTGTAGTCTACACACATTCGCCAGGTGCCATTCAGCTTTTTAACAAGCACCACATTTGCAACCCAGTCTGGGAAGGAACATTGCCGAATGAACCCTACATCAAGTAATTTTTTAACTTCGGCGGCTGCCGCCTGACTTCTTTCTTCGCCATGGTTCTGCTTCTTTTGCCGTACCGGCTTCTTTTTCGGATCCACGGCCAGTTTATGTACCGCTAGATCAGGACTAATGCCTGGCATTTCATGGACTTCGAATGCAAAGATGTCCTTGTATTCTTTCAATAGTTTGTGAAAGTTGTCACGAAGGTTTCTCAGAGCAGTCGTCCCAACTTTGACAGTTCGGTCAGGACGTGAGTCGTCTAAGATCAGGTCCGCATGCTCACCATCCGGCTGAGGGCGGAACTCATCCGGCCGCTCCTCTGCCAATGATTGCTATTTTCTTTCTTTTCTTGCGGCCCCTGTCTAGGATGCCTTTCTCTTTTTGCCGCCTGCTTCTTGAACAGGCGCACTCTCCTTGTCAAGGTCTGTTTTTTCACCGCTTGACCCAGTAGCCATAACAGTGGGCTTGACATCCAAGAGATAGCACTCTCAGGCCATTAGGCTTTCATTTGATTTAAAACCTTTGTTTGAATGTGTTTAACTTTCATTTGATTCAATTAGCTTTGTTTGAATGTGTTTGACTTTCAAATTATTCAATTAGCATTGTTAAATGCATTAGACTTTAACTTGTTTCAAAAAGATTTATTTTAATGTGTTTAGCTTTCATTGGATTAAATTAGTGTTGTTTGAATGTGTTTAACTTTCATTAGATTCAATTAGCTTTATAGAATGCATTTGACTTTCATTAGATTTATATAGCTTCGTTGAATGCATTTGACATTCATTTTATTCAAAAAGCTTTGTTTGAGTGTGTTGACTTTCATTTGATTTAATTAGCTTTGTTTGAAAGTGTTTGACTTAAATTTGACTCAAAAAGCTTTGTATGAATGTGTTTGACTTTCATTTGATTCAATTAGCTTTGTAGAATGCATTTGTCTTTCATTTGATTAAATTAGCATTGTTGAATGCATTAGGATTTCATTAGATTCATAAGCTTTGAATGTGTTTGACTTTCATTTGATTCAATTAGCTTTGTAGAATGCATTTGACTTTCATTTAATTCAATTAGTTTTGTTGAATGCATTTTACTTTCATTTGATTCAAAAAGCTTTGTTTGAATGTGTTTGACTTTCATTTGATTCAATTAGCTTTGTAGAATGCATTTGACTTTCATTTGATACAATTAGCTTTGTTGAATGCATTAGACTTTCATTTGATTTAAAAAGCTTTGTTTGAATGTGTTTAAATTTCATTTGATTCAATTAGTTTTGTTTGAATGTGTTTGACTTTCATTTAATTAAATTAGCTTCGTTGAATGCATTAGGATTTAACTTGCTTCAAAAAGATTTATTTGAATGTGTTTGGATTTCGTTGGATTAAATTAGTGTTGTTTGAATGTTTTTAACTTTCATTTGATTCAATTAGCTTTGTAGAATGCATTTGACTTTCATTTGATTCATTTAGCTTTGTTGAATGCATTTGACATTCATTTTATTCAAAAAGCTTTGTTTGAGTGTGTTGACTTTCATTTGATTTAATTAGCTTTGTTTGAATGTGTTTGACATAAATTGGATTCAAACAGCTTTGTTTGAATGTGTTTGACTTTCATTTGATATAATTAGCTTTCATTGAATGGGTTTGACTTTCATTTGATTTAATTAGCTTTGTTTGAATGTGTATGACTTAAATTTGATTAATAAAGCTTGTTTGAATGTGTTTGACTCTTATTTGATTCAATTAGCTTTTTTTGAATGTGTTTGACTTTCATATGATTCAATTAGCTTTCATGAATGCATATGACTTTCATTGGATTCAATTAGCTTTGTTTGAATGTGTTTGACTTTCCATTGATTCAATTAGATTTGTAAAATGCATTTGACATTCATTTTGTTCAATAAGCTTTGTTTGAATGGGATTGACTTTCATTCGAGTGAATTAGCTTTGTTTGAATGTGTTTGACTTAAATTTGATTCATAAAGCTTGTTTGAATGTGTTTGACTTTCATTTGATTCAATTAGCTTTGTCGAATGCATTTGACTTTCATTTGATTCGATTACCTTTGTTGAATGCATTAAACTTTAATTTTTTTCAAAAATCTTTGTTTGAATGTGTTTGTCGTTCTTTTGATTCAATTAGCTTTGTTGAATGCATCTGACTTTCATTTGATTCAATTAGCTTTGTTGAACGCATTAAACTTTAATTTGATTATAAATGCTTTGTATGAATGAGTTTGACTTTAATTTGATTCAAAAAGCTTAGTTTGAATGTGTTTGACTTTCATTTGATTCAATTAGCTATGTTCGAATGTGCTTGACTTTCATTTGATTCAGTTAGATTTTTTGAATGTGTTTGACTTTCATTTGATTCAATTAGCTTTGTTGAATGCATTTGACTATAATTTGATTCAAAAAGCTTTGTTTGAATGTATTTGACTTTCATTTGATTCAATTAGGTTTGTTTGAATGTGTTTGACTTTCATTTAATTCAATTAGCTTTGTAGAATGTATTTGACTTTCATTTGATTCAATTAGCTTTATTGCATGCATTATACTTTAATTTGATTCAAAAAGCTTTGTTTGAATATGATTGACTTTTATTTGATTCAATTAGCTTTGACATTCATTTAATTCAATTAGCTTTGTAGAATGCATTTGACTTTCATTTGATTCAATTAGCTTTGTTTAATGCATTAGACTTTCATTTGATTCAAAAAGCTTTGTTTGAATGTGTTTAACTTTCATTTGATTCAATTAGCTTTGTTTGAATGTGTTTGACTTTCATTTTATTCAATTATCTTTGTTGAATGCATTAGACTTTGATTTGATTAAAAAAGCTTTGTTTGAATTTATTTGAGTTTCATTTGATTCAATTAGCTTTGTTTGATTGTGTTTGACTTTCATTTGATTCAATTAGCTTTGTTTGAATGTGTTTGACTTTTATTTTATTCAATTAGATTTGTTTGAATGTCCTTTAATTTCATTTGATTCAATTAGCTTTATAGTATGAATTTGTCTTTCTTTTGATTCAATTAGCATTGTTGAATGCATTAGGCTTTCATTTGATTTAAAACCTTTGGTTGAATGTGTTTAACTTTCATTTGATTCTATTAGCTTTATTTGAATGTGTTTGACTTTCAAATTATTCAATTAGCTTTGTCAAATGCATTAGACTTTAACTTGTTTCAAAAAGATTTATTTTAATGTGTTTGGCTTTCATTGGATTAAATTAGTGTTGTTTGAATGTGTTTAACTTTCATTAGATTCAATTAGCTTTATAGAATGCATTTGACTTTCATTTGATTTATATAGCTTAGTTGAATGCATTTGACATTCATTTTATTCAAAAAGCTTTGTTTGAGTGTGTTGACTTTCATTTGATTTAATTAGCTTTGTTTGAAAGTGTTTGACTTAAATTTGATTCAAAAAGCTTTGTATGAATGTGTTTGACTTTCATTTGATTCAATTAGCTTTGTAGAATGCATTTGACTTTCATTTAATTCAATTAGTTTTGTTGAATGCATTTGACTTTCATTTGATTCAAAAAGCTTTGTTTGAATGTGTTTGACTTTCATTTGATTTAATTAGCTTTGTAGAATGCATTTGACTTTCATTTGATTCAATTAGCTTTGTTGAATGCATTAGACTTTCATTTGATTTAAAAAGCTTTGTTTGAATGTGTTTAAATTTCATTTGATTCAATTAGTTTTGTTTGAATGTGTTTGACTTTCATTTAATTAAATTAGCTTCGTTGAATGCATTAGGATTTAACTTGCTTCAAAAAGATTTATTTGAATGTGTTTGGATTTCATTGGATTAAATTAGTGTTGTTTGAATGTTTTTAACTTTCATTTGATTCAATTAGCTTTGTAGAATGCATTTGACTTTCATTTGATTCATAAAGCTTGTTTGAATGTGTTTGACTCTCATTTGATTCAATTAGCTTTTTTTTAATGTGTTTGACTTTCATATGATTCAATTAGCTTTGATGAATGCATAAGACTTTCATTGGATTTAATTAGCTTTGTTTGAATGTGTTTGACTTTCCATTGATTCAATAAGATTTGTAGAATGCATTTGACATTCATTTTGTTCAATAAGCTTTGTTTGAATGGGATTGACTTTCATTCGAGTGAATTAGCTTTGTTTGAATGTGTTTGACTTAAATTTGATTCATAAAGCTTGTTTGAATGTGTTTGACTTTCATTTGATTCAATTAGCTTTGTAGAATGCATTTGACTTTCATCTTATTCAATTACCTTTGTTGAATGCATTAGACTTTGATTCAAAAATCTTTGTTTGAATGTGTTTGTCGTTCTTTTGATTCAATCAGCTTTGTTGAATGCGTCTGACTTTCATTTGATTCAATTAGCTATGTTGAACGCATTAAACTTTAATTTGATTATAAATGCTTTGTATGAATGTGTTTGACTTTAATTTGATTCAAAAAGCTTAGTTTGAATGTGTTTGACTTTCATTTGATTCAATTAGCTATGTTTGAATGTGTTTGACTTTCATTTGATTCAATTAGATTTTTTGAATGTGTTTGACTTTCATTTGATTCAATTAGCTTTGTTGAATGCATTTGACTATAATTTGATTCAAAAAGCTTTGTTTGAATGTATTTGACTTTCATTTGATTCAATTAGGTTTGTTTGAATGTGTTTGACTTTCATTTAATTCAATTAGCTTTGTAGAATGTATTTGACTTTCATTTGATTCAATTAGCTTTATTGAATGCATTATACTTTAATTTGATTCAAAAAGCTTTGTTTGAATATGATTGACTTTTATTTGATTCAATTAGCTTTGACATTCATTTAATTCAATTAGCTTTGTAGAATGCATTTGACTTTCATTTAATTCAATTAGCTTTGTTTAATGCATTAGACTTTTATTTGATTTAAAAAGCTTTGTTTGAATGTGTTTAACTTTCATTTTATTCAATTAGCTTTGTTTGAATGTGTTTGACTTTCATTTTATTCAATTATCTTTGTTGAATGCATTAGACTTTGATTTGATTCAAAAAGCTTTGTTTGAATTTATTTGACTTTCATTTGATTCAATTAGCTTTGTTTGATTGTGTTTGACTTTTATTTGATTCAATTAGCTTTGTTTGAATGTGTTTGACTTTTATTTTATTCAATTAGATTTGTTTGAATGTCCTTTACTTTCATTTGATTCAATTAGCTTTGTAGTATGAATTTGTCTTTCTTTTGATTCAATTAGCATTGTTGAATGCATTAGGCTTTCATTTGATTTAAAACCTTTGTTTGAATGTGTTTAACTTTCATTTGATTCAATTAGCTTTGTTTGAATGTGTTTGACTTTCAAATTATTCAATTAGCTTTGTTAGAGCATTAGACTTTAACTTGTTTCAAAAAGATTTATTTTAATGTGTTTGGCTTTCATTGGATTAAATTAGTGTTGTTTGAATGTTTTTAACTTTCATTTGATTCAATTAGCTTTGTAGAATGCATTTGACTTTCATTTGATTCATTTAGCTTTGTTGAATGCATTTGACATTCATTTTATTCAAAAAGCTTTGTTTGAGTGTGTTGACTTTCATTTGATTTAATTAGCTTTGTTTGAATGTGTTTGACATAAATTGGATTCAAACAGCTTTGTTTGAATGTGTTTGACTTTCATTTGATATAATTAGCTTTCATTGAATGGGTTTGACTTTCATATGATTTAATTAGCTTTGTTTGAATGTGTATGACTTAAATTTGATTAATAAAGCTTGTTTGAATGTGTTTGACTCTCATTTGATTCAATTAGCTTTTTTTGAATGTGTTTGACTTTCATATGATTCAATTAGCTTTGTTGAATGCATAGGACTTTCATTGGATTCAATTAGCTTTGTTTGAATGTGTTTGACTTTCCATTGATTCAATTAGATTTGTAGAATGCATTTGACATTCATTTTATTCAATAAGCTTTGTTTGAATGGGATTGACTTTCATTCGAGTGAATTAGCTTTGTTTGAATGTGTTTGACTTAAATTTTATTAATAAAGCTTGTTTGAATATGTTTGACTTTCATTTGATTCAATTAGCTTTGTAGAATGTGTTTGACTTTCATTTGATTCAATTAGGTTTTTTTGAATGTGTTTGAATTTCATTTGATTCAATTAGCTTTGTTGACTGCATAAGACTATACTTTGATTCAAAAAGCTTTATTTGAATGTGTTTGACTTTCATTTGATTCAACTAGCTTTGTAGAATGCATTTGTTTTTCATTTGATTCAATTAGCATTCTTGAATGCATTTGGCTTTCATTTGATTCATAAAGCTTTGTTTGTATGTGTTTGACTTTTTTTTATTCAATTAGTTTGTTTGAGTAAGTTTGACTTTCATTTGATTCAATTACCTTTGTTTGAATGTGTTTGACTTTCATTTGATTCAATTAGCTTTGTTTGAGTAAATTTGACTTTCATTTGATTCAATTACCTTTGTTTGAATGTGTTTGACTTTCATTTGATTCAATTAGCTTTGTTGAATGCAATTGACTATAATTTGATTCAAAAAGATTTGTTTGAATGTATTTGACTTTCATTTGATTCATTTAGCTTTGTTTGAATGTGTTTGACTTTCATTTAATTCAATTAGCTTTGTAGAATGTATTTGACTTTCATTTGATTCAATTAGCTTTATTGAATGCATTATACTTTAATTTGATTCAAAAAGCTTTGTTTGAATATGATTGACTTTTATTTGATTCAATTAGCTTTGACATTCATTTAATTCAATAAGCTTTGTAGAATGCATTTGACTTTCATTTGATTCAATTAGCTTTGTTTAATGCATTAGACTTTCATTTGATTCAAAAAGCTTTGTTTGAATATGATTGACTTTTATTTGATTCAATTAGCTTTGACATTCATTTAATTCAATAAGCTTTGTAGAATGCATTTGACTTTCATTTGATTCAATTAGCTTTGTTTAATGCATTAGACTTTCATTTGATTCAAAAAGCTTTGTTTGAATGTGTTTAACTTTCATTTGATTCAATTAGCTTTGTTTGAATGTGTTTGACTTTTATTTTATTCAATTAGCTTTGTTGAATGCATTAGACTTTAACTTGATATAAAAGGATATATTTGAATGTGTTTGGCTTTCGTTGAATTAAATTAGTGTTGTTTGAATGTGTTTAACTTTCATTTGATACAATTAGCTTTGTTGAATGCATTTGACATTCATTTTCTTCAAAAAGCTTTGTTTGAGTGTATTGACTTTCATTTGATTTAATTAGCTTTGTTTGAATGTGTTTGACTTAAATTTGATTCAAAAAGCTATGTTTGAATGTGTTTGATTTTCATTTGATTCAATTAGCTTTGTAGAATGCATTTGACTTTCATTTGATTCAATTAGCTTTGTTGAATGCATTAGACTTTCATTTGATTTAAAAAGCTTTGTTTGAATGTGTTTAAATTTCATTTGATTCAATTAGTTTTTTTTGAATGTGTTTGACTTTCATTTAATTAAATTAGCTTCGTTGAATGCATTAGACTTTAACTTGCTTCAAAAAGATTTATTTGAATGTGTTTGGATTTCATTGGATTAAATTAGTGTTGTTTGAATGTTTTTAACTTTCATTTGATTCAATTAGCTTTGTAGAATGCATTTGACTTTCATTTGATTCAATTAGCTTTGTTTGAGTGTGTTGACTTTCATTTGATTTAATTAGCTTTGTTTGAATGTGTTTGACATAAATTGGATTCAAACAACTTTGTTTGAATGTGTTTGACTTTCATTTGATATAATTAGCTTTCATTGAATGGGTTTGACTTTCATATGATTTAATTAGCTTTGTTTGAATGTGTATGACTTAAATTTGATTAATAAAGCTTGTTTGAATGTGTTTGACTCTCATTTGATTCAATTAGCTTTTTTTGAATGTGTTTGACTTTCATATGATTCAATTAGCTTTGTTGAATGCATAGGACTTTCATTGGATTCAATTAGTGATGTGGATTTAAACCCCTTAACTTAATAAAGAATCTAAAATCACACAAGTAACACAAGCCCTTCGAATTTCCTAAGAAAATCGAACAACTTAAGAATAACGAACCGGATATGACTTTGAAAACGACCACTCCTGGAACGAATTCAACGCCTCTCAAATTACCTAGACCACTCCTGGAACTAAGTACTTTGATGAACAAAACTTAGACTACTCCTAGAACTAAGAATTGAACGTTCTAATTATCAAAACAACTCCTTGAATTGAAAACTAGCAAAAGAATTTGTAAGCAATTAAGCAAAACAAACAATTAACTTGAATTTTAATGATTTTCGAATGTTCTGAAAAATCACGAAAATTACATTATTTATAGACTAAAACTAACTATTCCTAAGTCTATTCGAACTAGGAAAAAACCCTAGCCTTGATCCCCAAGTATCCTAGATAGAATAGGAGAACCAATTCTAATGGAACTAGGAAACTAGTAATAAGACTAGTTCTAATTAACCTAAAACTTCTTAAAACAATTCCTAATTGACTTAGAAATTATTTTAAACTAAATTAACAGAAATTAAGAAGATTCCTAATTGCTTAAACCAAGAAAAACCCTTTCAAGTGAAAGGTAAAAACTTGCAAGCAAAAACTCTAGAAAAAACTAAGTTAGGAAAATCTTTCTTTTCGTACTGCCGCCGAACCACCACCTCACGCGCCGCCATCATCGACACGCGCCCCACCGCCGTGTAGCTGGACTCAGGCCGGAGCTAGGGAGCCGGCGCGTGGCACCCAGATCGGCGCGTCGCCGCCGCTGCCGTCGTCGGAACCAAACTGGACCTTGACTTCTTCTTCAATGGCTGCGCATGTTAACCATTCTTGATTCTTTACTCCAAGCTCAAACCCTATTGGCCTTAAAACCAATATGATTGGCTCTTCAAAAGAATTTCCCTCTTGATCCACATCATTCTCCCCCTCTTCAAAAGAATTTGTCCTCAAATTCGCATCATCCATGTAAGGAGAACAATTCCATGAAACCATCCAAATTCGACGAATACAAGCCAAAAGAACTATTACCTCAACGCTAGCAATTTTAAGCAATGTAACAACATCACCACGAGCAAGGCAATATTTTAGAAACAACCAATTCTCAATTTGGTCCTTGGTCTTCGAAGTTGACCATAAGAACACTTTAGGCTTCATGATATTTTTCTCATGTATGACTAACAATTTCTTCTCTTTATGCATGCCTAATGAATCCACCACTTCTAAAGAAACCATTAAATTATTATCTTGATTCACGAATGGCTCCTCAATAGTATCAAAAACCTTTTCCGACACCACCATTGGTAGATCATTATGAATAATCTGATCTTGAACAACGTCACACACAATTGGAACATCAATTGTTTCACTCACCTTTTCTTCGAGCTCTTTAGCACCTACATGTTCCTCTTCCTTATCCTTTTGACAATCTTCCTCCATCTCTTTAACTTTAACGCGGCATGGAATAATAGTTAAAGGAATAAGTTTGAACCTCTTGTTTCCCACCTTGACCGAATATGTGTTGGCCACACCATCATGTTTAACATGTCGATCAAATTGCCATGGTCTTCCTAAAAGAACGTGACAAGCACTCATAGGAATCACATCGCACCATAATTCTTCCTTGTAATTGCCAATGGAGAAATTCACCAAAGCTTGTTGTTCTACATGAAAACCCATAGAATTATCTAGCCAACCCAACTTATATGGTTTTTCATGATCTCTTGTAGGAAGTTTGAGTTTAGTAACCATCTCTGTAGACGCTACATTGGTACACGAACCACTATCAATGATCACCCTACAAGTTCTATCAACAACTTTGCATCGAGTATGAAACAAACTATCTTGTTGACCTTGAAAAATAATTTCTTCATGTAAATTCAGTCGCTCCATAAGCATATGTTTGTTACCAAAGCCAAAGTCTACGTTATCATCTTCATGTTTTTTCTTCTTTTTATGACCTTGAAGTAACTTTGCAAATTCATCCATAGATTTTCGGATCCCTTCCTCCATAATTATGTGAAAAAAACAGAAATAAAAGAACCCTTATCCACACAGGTATATCCCACAAAAATCGCAACACAACTTGGAACAAAATCGCACACAACGAGCAATAAGTATTAAATCGGACCAAAACTGACACAGTTGCGGAAAACAGTCCAGTTTAATAGCAAACGAACTCGAAAAATTCCGAAATTTCACAGGCAGAAATTAGACAAAATTTCACCCAAAATCAAAAAAAGAATCACCTGAAAAGACCTTGTAACGAAGGAGAACGAGCCTTCTGAAGTTGACAGAAAAACTGGTTATCCGAGAACAAGTGCGATTTGATGAACGAATTGTTGAACGATCAAAACCCCTGAAATCTGATACCAATTTGATGTGGATTTAAACCCCTTAACTTAATAAAGAATCTAAAATCACACAAGTAACACAAGCCCTTCGAATTTCCTAAGAAAATCGAACAACTTAAGAATAACGAACCGGATATGACTTTGAAAACGACCACTCCTGGAACGAATTCAACGCCTCTCAAATTACCTAGACCACTCCTGGAACTAAGTACTTTGATGAACAAAACTTAGACTACTCCTAGAACTAAGAATTGAACGTTCTAATTATCAAAACAACTCCTTGAATTGAAAACTAGCAAAAGAATTTGTAAGCAATTAAGCAAAACAAACAATTAACTTGAATTTTAATGATTTTCGAATGTTCTGAAAAATCACGAAAATTACATTATTTATAGACTAAAACTAACTATTCCTAAGTCTATTCGAACTAGGAAAAAACCCTAGCCTTGATCCCCAAGTATCCTAGATAGAATAGGAGAACCAATTCTAATGGAACTAGGAAACTAGTAATAAGACTAGTTCTAATTAACCTAAAACTTCTTAAAACAATTCCTAATTGACTTAGAAATTATTTTAAACTAAATTAACAGAAATTAAGAAGATTCCTAATTGCTTAAACCAAGAAAAACCCTTTCAAGTGAAAGGTAAAAACTTGCAAGCAAAAACTCTAGAAAAAACTAAGTTAGGAAAATCTTTCTTTTCGTACTGCCGCCGAACCACCACCTCACGCGCCGCCATCATCGACACGCGCCCCACCGCCGTGTAGCTGGACTCAGGCCGGAGCTAGGGAGCCGGCGCGTGGCACCCAGATCGGCGCGTCGCCGCCGCTGCCGTCGTCGGAACCCAACTGGACCTTGACTTCTTCTTCAATGGCTGCGCATGTTAACCATTCTTGATTCTTTACTCCAAGCTCAAACCCTATTGGCCTTAAAACCAATATGATTGGCTCTTCAAAAGAATTTCCCTCTTGATCCACATCATTCTCCCCCTCTTCAAAAGAATTTGTCCTCAAATTCGCATCATCCATGTAAGGAGAACAATTCCATGAAACCATCCAAATTCGACGAATACAAGCCAAAAGAACTATTACCTCAACGCTAGCAATTTTAAGCAATGTAACAACATCACCACGAGCAAGGCAATATTTTAGAAACAACCAATTCTCAATTTGGTCCTTGGTCTTCGAAGTTGACCATAAGAACACTTTAGGCTTCATGATATTTTTCTCATGTATGACTAACAATTTCTTCTCTTTATGCATGCCTAATGAATCCACCACTTCTAAAGAAACCATTAAATTATTATCTTGATTCACGAATGGCTCCTCAATAGTATCAAAAACCTTTTCCGACACCACCATTGGTAGATCATTATGAATAATCTGATCTTGAACAACGTCACACACAATTGGAACATCAATTGTTTCACTCACCTTTTCTTCGAGCTCTTTAGCACCTACATGTTCCTCTTCCTTATCCTTTTGACAATCTTCCTCCATCTCTTTAACTTTAACGCGGCATGGAATAATAGTTAAAGGAATAAGTTTGAACCTCTTGTTTCCCACCTTGACCGAATATGTGTTGGCCACACCATCATGTTTAACATGTCGATCAAATTGCCATGGTCTTCCTAAAAGAACGTGACAAGCACTCATAGGAATCACATCGCACCATAATTCTTCCTTGTAATTGCCAATGGAGAAATTCACCAAAGCTTGTTGTTCTACATGAAAACCCATAGAATTATCTAGCCAACCCAACTTATATGGTTTTTCATGATCTCTTGTAGGAAGTTGGAGTTTAGTAACCATCTCTGTAGACGCTACATTGGTACACGAACCACTATCAATGATCACCCTACAAGTTCTATCAACAACTTTGCATCGAGTATGAAACAAACTATCTTGTTGACCTTGAAAAATAATTTCTTCATGTAAATTCAGTCGCTCCATAAGCATATGTTTGTTACCAAAGCCAAAATCTACGTTATCATCTTCATGTTTTTTCTTCTTTTTATGACCTTGAAGTAACTTTGCAAATTCATCCATAGATTTTCGGATCCCTTCCTCCATAATTATGTGAAAAAAACAGAAATAAAAGAACCCTTATCCACACAGGTATATCCCACAAAAATCGCAACACAACTTGGAACAAAATCGCACACAACGAGCAATAAGTATTAAATCGGACCAAAACTGACACAGTTGCGGAAAACAGTCCAGTTTAATAGCAAACGAACTCGAAAAATTCCGAAATTTCACAGGCAGAAATTAGACAAAATTTCACCCAAAATCAAAAAAAGAATCACCTGAAAAGACCTTGTAACAAAGGAGAACGAGCCTTCTGAAGTTGACAGAAAAACTGGTTATCCGAGAACAAGTGCGATTTGATGAACGAATTGTTGAACGATCAAAACCCCTGAAATCTGATACCAATTTGATGTGGATTTAAACCCCTTAACTTAATAAAGAATCTAAAATCACACAAGTAACACAAGCCCTTCGAATTTCCTAAGAAAATCGAACAACTTAAGAATAACGAACCGGATATGACTTTGAAAACGACCACTCCTGGAACGAATTCAACGCCTCTCAAATTACCTAGACCACTCCTGGAACTAAGTACTTTGATGAACAAAACTTAGACTACTCCTAGAACTAAGAATTGAACGTTCTAATTATCAAAACAACTCCTTGAATTGAAAACTAGCAAAAGAATTTGTAAGCAATTAAGCAAAACAAACAATTAACTTGAATTTTAATGATTTTCGAATGTTCTGAAAAATCACGAAAATTACATTATTTATAGACTAAAACTAACTATTCCTAAGTCTATTCGAACTAGGAAAAAACCCTAGCCTTGATCCCCAAGTATCCTAGATAGAATAGGAGAACCAATTCTAATGGAACTAGGAAACTAGTAATAAGACTAGTTCTAATTAACCTAAAACTTCTTAAAACAATTCCTAATTGACTTAGAAATTATTTTAAACTAAATTAACAGAAATTAAGAAGATTCCTAATTGCTTAAACCAAGAAAAACCCTTTCAAGTGAAAGGTAAAAACTTGCAAGCAAAAACTCTAGAAAAAACTAAGTTAGGAAAATCTTTCTTTTCGTACTGCCGCCGAACCACCACCTCACGCGCCGCCATCATCGACACGCGCCCCACCGCCGTGTAGCTGGACTCAGGCCGGAGCTAGGGAGCCGGCGCGTGGCACCCAGATCGGCGCGTCGCCGCCGCTGCCGTCGTCGGAACCCAACTGGACCTTGACTTCTTCTTCAATGGCTGCGCATGTTAACCATTCTTGATTCTTTACTCCAAGCTCAAACCCTATTGGCCTTAAAACCAATATGATTGGCTCTTCAAAAGAATTTCCCTCTTGATCCACATCATTCTCCCCCTCTTCAAAAGAATTTGTCCTCAAATTCGCATCATCCATGTAAGGAGAACAATTCCATGAAACCATCCAAATTCGACGAATACAAGCCAAAAGAACTATTACCTCAACGCTAGCAATTTTAAGCAATGTAACAACATCACCACGAGCAAGGCAATATTTTAGAAACAACCAATTCTCAATTTGGTCCTTGGTCTTCGAAGTTGACCATAAGAACACTTTAGGCTTCATGATATTTTTCTCATGTATGACTAACAATTTCTTCTCTTTATGCATGCCTAATGAATCCACCACTTCTAAAGAAACCATTAAATTATTATCTTGATTCACGAATGGCTCCTCAATAGTATCAAAAACCTTTTCCGACACCACCATTGGTAGATCATTATGAATAATCTGATCTTGAACAACGTCACACACAATTGGAACATCAATTGTTTCACTCACCTTTTCTTCGAGCTCTTTAGCACCTACATGTTCCTCTTCCTTATCCTTTTGACAATCTTCCTCCATCTCTTTAACTTTAACGCGGCATGGAATAATAGTTAAAGGAATAAGTTTGAACCTCTTGTTTCCCACCTTGACCGAATATGTGTTGGCCACACCATCATGTTTAACATGTCGATCAAATTGCCATGGTCTTCCTAAAAGAACGTGACAAGCACTCATAGGAATCACATCGCACCATAATTCTTCCTTGTAATTGCCAATGGAGAAATTCACCAAAGCTTGTTGTTCTACATGAAAACCCATAGAATTATCTAGCCAACCCAACTTATATGGTTTTTCATGATCTCTTGTAGGAAGTTGGAGTTTAGTAACCATCTCTGTAGACGCTACATTGGTACACGAACCACTATCAATGATCACCCTACAAGTTCTATCAACAACTTTGCATCGAGTATGAAACAAACTATCTTGTTGACCTTGAAAAATAATTTCTTCATGTAAATTCAGTCGCTCCATAAGCATATGTTTGTTACCAAAGCCAAAATCTACGTTATCATCTTCATGTTTTTTCTTCTTTTTATGACCTTGAAGTAACTTTGCAAATTCATCCATAGATTTTCGGATCCCTTCCTCCATAATTATGTGAAAAAAACAGAAATAAAAGAACCCTTATCCACACAGGTATATCCCACAAAAATCGCAACACAACTTGGAACAAAATCGCACACAACGAGCAATAAGTATTAAATCGGACCAAAACTGACACAGTTGCGGAAAACAGTCCAGTTTAATAGCAAACGAACTCGAAAAATTCCGAAATTTCACAGGCAGAAATTAGACAAAATTTCACCCAAAATCAAAAAAAGAATCACCTGAAAAGACCTTGTAACGAAGGAGAACGAGCCTTCTGAAGTTGACAGAAAAACTGGTTATCCGAGAACAAGTGCGATTTGATGAACGAATTGTTGAACGATCAAAACCCCTGAAATCTGATACCAATTTGATGTGGATTTAAACCCCTTAACTTAATAAAGAATCTAAAATCACACAAGTAACACAAGCCCTTCGAATTTCCTAAGAAAATCGAACAACTTAAGAATAACGAACCGGATATGACTTTGAAAACGACCACTCCTGGAACGAATTCAACGCTTCTCAAATTACCTAGACCACTCCTGGAACTAAGTACTTTGATGAACAAAACTTAGACTACTCCTAGAACTAAGAATTGAACGTTCTAATTATCAAAACAACTCCTTGAATTGAAAACTAGCAAAAGAATTTGTAAGCAATTAAGCAAAACAAACAATTAACTTGAATTTTAATGATTTTCGAATGTTCTGAAAAATCACGAAAATTACATTATTTATAGACTAAAACTAACTATTCCTAAGTCTATTCGAACTAGGAAAAAACCCTAGCCTTGATCCCCAAGTATCCTAGATAGAATAGGAGAACCAATTCTAATGGAACTAGGAAACTAGTAATAAGACTAGTTCTAATTAACCTAAAACTTCTTAAAACAATTCCTAATTGACTTAGAAATTATTTTAAACTAAATTAACAGAAATTAAGAAGATTCCTAATTGCTTAAACCAAGAAAAACCCTTTCAAGTGAAAGGTAAAAACTTGCAAGCAAAAACTCTAGAAAAAACTAAGTTAGGAAAATCTTTCTTTTCGTACTGCCGCCGAACCACCACCTCACGCGCCGCCATCATCGACACGCGCCCCACCGCCGTGTAGCTGGACTCAGGCCGGAGCTAGGGAGCCGGCGCGTGGCACCCAGATCGGCGCGTCGCCGCCGCTGCCGTCGTCGGAACCCAACTGGACCTTGACTTCTTCTTCAATGGCTGCGCATGTTAACCATTCTTGATTCTTTACTCCAAGCTCAAACCCTATTGGCCTTAAAACCAATATGATTGGCTCTTCAAAAGAATTTCCCTCTTGATCCACATCATTCTCCCCCTCTTCAAAAGAATTTGTCCTCAAATTCGCATCATCCATGTAAGGAGAACAATTCCATGAAACCATCCAAATTCGACGAATACAAGCCAAAAGAACTATTACCTCAACGCTAGCAATTTTAAGCAATGTAACAACATCACCACGAGCAAGGCAATATTTTAGAAACAACCAATTCTCAATTTGGTCCTTGGTCTTCGAAGTTGACCATAAGAACACTTTAGGCTTCATGATATTTTTCTCATGTATGACTAACAATTTCTTCTCTTTATGCATGCCTAATGAATCCACCACTTCTAAAGAAACCATTAAATTATTATCTTGATTCACGAATGGCTCCTCAATAGTATCAAAAACCTTTTCCGACACCACCATTGGTAGATCATTATGAATAATCTGATCTTGAACAACGTCACACACAATTGGAACATCAATTGTTTCACTCACCTTTTCTTCGAGCTCTTTAGCACCTACATGTTCCTCTTCCTTATCCTTTTGACAATCTTCCTCCATCTCTTTAACTTTAACGCGGCATGGAATAATAGTTAAAGGAATAAGTTTGAACCTCTTGTTTCCCACCTTGACCGAATATGTGTTGGCCACACCATCATGTTTAACATGTCGATCAAATTGCCATGGTCTTCCTAAAAGAACGTGACAAGCACTCATAGGAATCACATCGCACCATAATTCTTCCTTGTAATTGCCAATGGAGAAATTCACCAAAGCTTGTTGTTCTACATGAAAACCCATAGAATTATCTAGCCAACCCAACTTATATGGTTTTTCATGATCTCTTGTAGGAAGTTGGAGTTTAGTAACCATCTCTGTAGACGCTACATTGGTACACGAACCACTATCAATGATCACCCTACAAGTTCTATCAACAACTTTGCATCGAGTATGAAACAAACTATCTTGTTGACCTTGAAAAATAATTTCTTCATGTAAATTCAGTCGCTCCATAAGCATATGTTTGTTACCAAAGCCAAAATCTACGTTATCATCTTCATGTTTTTTCTTCTTTTTATGACCTTGAAGTAACTTTGCAAATTCATCCATAGATTTTCGGATCCCTTCCTCCATAATTATGTGAAAAAAACAGAAATAAAAGAACCCTTATCCACACAGGTATATCCCACAAAAATCGCAACACAACTTGGAACAAAATCGCACACAACGAGCAATAAGTATTAAATCGGACCAAAACTGACACAGTTGCGGAAAACAGTCCAGTTTAATAGCAAACGAACTCGAAAAATTCCGAAATTTCACAGGCAGAAATTAGACAAAATTTCACCCAAAATCAAAAAAAAGAATCACCTGAAAAGACCTTGTAACGAAGGAGAACGAGCCTTCTGAAGTTGACAGAAAAACTGGTTATCCGAGAACAAGTGCGATTTGATGAACGAATTGTTGAACGATCAAAACCCCTGAAATCTGATACCAATTTGATGTGGATTTAAACCCCTTAACTTAATAAAGAATCTAAAATCACACAAGTAACACAAGCCCTTCGAATTTCCTAAGAAAATCGAACAACTTAAGAATAACGAACCGGATATGACTTTGAAAACGACCACTCCTGGAACGAATTCAACGCCTCTCAAATTACCTAGACCACTCCTGGAACTAAGTACTTTGATGAACAAAACTTAGACTACTCCTAGAACTAAGAATTGAACGTTCTAATTATCAAAACAACTCCTTGAATTGAAAACTAGCAAAAGAATTTGTAAGCAATTAAGCAAAACAAACAATTAACTTGAATTTTAATGATTTTCGAATGTTCTGAAAAATCACGAAAATTACATTATTTATAGACTAAAACTAACTATTCCTAAGTCTATTCGAACTAGGAAAAAACCCTAGCCTTGATCCCCAAGTATCCTAGATAGAATAGGAGAACCAATTCTAATGGAACTAGGAAACTAGTAATAAGACTAGTTCTAATTAACCTAAAACTTCTTAAAACAATTCCTAATTGACTTAGAAATTATTTTAAACTAAATTAACAGAAATTAAGAAGATTCCTAATTGCTTAAACCAAGAAAAACCCTTTCAAGTGAAAGGTAAAAACTTGCAAGCAAAAAACTCTAGAAAAAACTAAGTTAGGAAAATCTTTCTTTTCGTACTGCCGCCGAACCACCACCTCACGCGCGCCATCATCGACACGCGCCCCACCGCCGTGTAGCTGGACTCAGGCCGGAGCTAGGGAGCCGGCGCGTGGCACCCAGATCGGCGCGTCGCCGCCGCTGCCGTCGTCGGAACCCAACTGACCTTGACTTCTTCTTCAATGGCTGCGCATGTTAACCATTCTTGATTCTTTACTCCAAGCTCAAACCCTATTGGCCTTAAAACCAATATGATTGGCTCTTCAAAAGAATTTCCCTCTTGATCCACATCATTCTCCCCTTCAAAAGAATTTGTCCTCAAATTCGCATCATCCATGTAAGGAGAACAATTCCATGAAACATCCAATTCGACGAATACAAGCCAAAAGAACTATTACCTCAACGCTAGCAATTTTAAGCAATGTAACAACATCACCACGAGCAAGGCAATATTTTAGAAACAACCAATTCTCAATTTTGGTCTTGTCTTCGAAGTTGACCATAAGAACACTTTAGGGCTTCATGATATTTTTCTCATGTATGACTAACAATTTCTTCTCTTTATGCATGCCTAATGAATCCACCACTTCTAAAGAAACCATTAAATTATTATCTTGATTCACGAATGGCTCTCAATTAGTATCAAAAACCTTTCCGACACCACCATTGGTAGATCATTATGAATAATCTGATCTTGAACAACGTCACACACAATTGGAACATCAATTGTTTCACTCACCTTTTCTTCGAGCTCTTTAGCACCTACATGTTCCTCTTCCTTATCCTTTGACAATCTTCCTCCATCTCTTTAACTTTAACGCGGCATGGAATAATAGTTAAAGGAATAAGTTTGAACCTCTTGTTTCCACCTTGACCGAATATGTGTTGGCCACACCATCATGTTTAACATGTCGATCAAATTGCCATGGTCTTCCTAAAAGAACGTGACAAGCACTCATAGGAATCACATCGCACCATAATTCTTCCTTGTAATTGCCAATGGAGAAATTCACCAAAGCTTGTTGTTCTACATGAAAACCCATAGAATTATCTAGCCAACCCAACTTATATGGTTTTTCATGATCTCTTGTAGGAAGTTGGAGTTTAGTAACCATCTCTGTAGACGCTACATTGGTACACGAACCACTATCAATGATCACCCTACAAGTTCTATCAACAACTTTGCATCGAGTATGAAACAAACTATCTTGTTGACCTTGAAAAATAATTTCTTCATGTAAATTCAGTCGCTCCATAAGCATATGTTTGTTACCAAAGCCAAAATCTACGTTATCATCTTCATGTTTTTTCTTCTTTTTATGACCTTGAAGTAACTTTGCAAATTCATCCATAGATTTTCGGATCCCTTCCTCCATAATTATGTGAAAAAAACAGAAATAAAAGAACCCTTATCCACACAGGTATATCCCACAAAAATCGCAACACAACTTGGAACAAAATCGCACACAACGAGCAGTAAGTATTAAATCGGACCAAAACTGACACAGTTGCGGAAAACAGTCCAGTTTAATAGCAAACGAACTCGAAAAATTCCGAAATTTCACAGGCAGAAATTAGACAAAATTTCACCCAAAATCAAAAAAAGAATCACCTGAAAAGACCTTGTAACGAAGGAGAACGAGCCTTCTGAAGTTGACAGAAAAACTGGTTATCCGAGAACAAGTGCGATTTGATGAACGAATTGTTGAACGATCAAAACCCCTGAAATCTGATACCAATTTGATGTGGATTTAAACCCCTTAACTTAATAAAGAATCTAAAATCACACAAGTAACACAAGCCCTTCGAATTTCCTAAGAAAATCGAACAACTTAAGAATAACGAACCGGATATGACTTTGAAAACGACCACTCCTGGAACGAATTCAACGCCTCTCAAATTACCTAGACCACTCCTGGAACTAAGTACTTTGATGAACAAAACTTAGACTACTCCTAGAACTAAGAATTGAACGTTCTAATTATCAAAAAACTCCTTGAATTGAAAACTAGCAAAAGAATTTGTAAGCAATTAAGCAAAACAAACAATTAACTTGAATTTTAATGATTTTCGAATGTTCTGAAAAATCACGAAAATTACATTATTTATAGACTAAAACTAACTATTCCTAAGTCTATTCGAACTAGGAAAAAACCCTAGCCTTGATCCCCAAGTATCCTAGATAGAATAGGAGAACCAATTCTAATGGAACTAGGAAACTAGTAATAAGACTAGTTCTAATTAACCTAAAACTTCTTAAAACAATTCCTAATTGACTTAGAAATTATTTTAAACTAAATTAACAGAAATTAAGAAGATTCCTAATTGCTTAAACCAAGAAAAACCCTTTCAAGTGAAAGGTAAAAACTTGCAAGCAAAAACTCTAGAAAAAACTAAGTTAGGAAAATCTTTCTTTTCGTACTGCCGCCGAACCACCACCTCACGCGCCGCCATCATCGACACGCGCCCCACCGCCGTGTAGCTGGACTCAGGCCGGAGCTAGGAGCCGGCGCGTGGCACCCAGATCGGCGCGTCGCCGCCGCTGCCGTCGTCGGAACCCAACTGGACCTTGACTTCTTCTTCAATGGCTGCGCATGTTAACCATCTTGATTCTTTACTCCAAGCTCAAACCCTATTGGCCTTAAAACCAATATGATTGGCTCTTCAAAAGAATTTCCCTCTTGATCCACATCATTCTCCCCTCTTCAAAAGAATTTGTCCTCAAATTCGCATCATCCATGTAAGGAGAACAATTCCATGAAACCATCCAAATTCGACGAATACAAGCCAAAAGAACTATTACCTAACGCTA
>NW_018745406.1:0-25007 GCF_001683475.1 Chenopodium quinoa
TTTGATTCAAAAAGCTTTGTTTGAATGTGTTTGACTTTCATTTGTTTCAATTAGCTTTGAAGAATGCATTTGACTTTCATTTGATTAGAAAAGTTTTGTTTGAATGTGATTGACTTTCATTTGATTAAATTAGCTTTGAAGAATGCATTTTACTTTCATTTGACTCAAAAAGCTTTGTTTGAATGTGTTTGATTTTCATTCGATCTAATTAGCTTTTAAGAATGCATTTGACTTTCATTTATTTCAAAAAGGTTTGTTTGAATGTGTTTGACTTTCATTATTTCAATTAGCTTTGAAGAATGCATTTGACTTTCATTTGGTTCAAAAAACTTTGTTTGAATGTGTTTGACTTTCATTTTATTCAATTAGCTTTAAAGAATGCATTTTAATTTCATTTGATTCAAAAAGCTTTGTTTGAATGTGTTTGACTTTCATTATATTCAATTAGCTTTGAAGAATGCATTTGACTTCATTTGATTTAAAAAGCTTTGTTTGAATGTGTTTTGACTTTCATTTGGATCAATTAGCTTTGAAGAATGCATTGACTTTCATTTGATTCAAAAAGCTTTGTTTGAATGTGTTTGACTTTAATTCTATTCATATAGCTTTGAAGAATGATTTTGACTTTCATTTGATTCATTAAGCTTTGTTTTGAATGTGTTTGACTTTCATTCGATTCAATTAGCTTTTAAGAATGCATTTGACTTTCATTTGATTCAAAAAGGTTTGTTTGAATGTGTTTGACTTTCATTTGATTCAATTAGCTTTGAAGAATGCATTTGAATTTCATTTATTCAAAAAGCTTTGTATGAATGCGTTTGACTTTCATTAGTTTCAATTAGCTTGAAGAATGCAATTGACTTTCATTTATTCAATTAGCTTTGAAGAATGCATTTGACTTTCATTTGATTAAAAAGCTTTCTTCATTCAATTAGCTTTTTGCATTTGACTTTCATTTGATTCAAAAAGCTTTGTTTGAATGTTTTGACTTTCATTTGGATCAATTAGCTTTGAAGAATGCATTTGACTTTTATTTGATGCTTTGTTGAATGTGTTTGATTTCATTGATTTAATTAGCTTTTAAGAATGCATTTGACTTTCATTTGATTCAAGAAGGTTTGTTTGAATGTTTTTGACTTTTTATTTTCAATTAGCTTTGAAGAATGCATTTGACTTTCATTTGGTTCAAAAAACTTTGTTTGAATTTGTATGACTTTCATTTTATTCAATTAGCTAAAAGAATGCATTTTAATTTCATTTGATTCAAAAAGCTTTGTTTGAATGTGTTTGACTTTCATTATATTCAATTAGCTTTGAATAATGCATTTGACTTTCATTTGATTTAAAAAGCATTGTTTGAATGTATTTGACTTTCATTTGGATCAATTACCTTTGAAGTATGCATTTGACTTTCATTTGATTCAAAAAGCTTTTTTGAATGTGTTTGACTTTCATTTGTTTTAATTAGCTTTGAAGAATGCATTTGACTTTCATTTGATTAGAAAAGTTTTGTTTGAATGTGATTGACTCTCATTTGATTAAATTAGGTTTGAAGAATGCATTTTACTTTCATTTGACTCAAAAAGCTTTGTTTGAATGTGTTTGATTTTCATTCGATCTAATTAGCATTTGACTTTCATTTATTTCAAAAAGGTTTGTTGAATGTGTTTGACTTTCATTTTCAAGAATGCATTTGACTTTCATTTGATTCAAAAAGCTTTGTTTGAATGTGTTGACTTTCATTTGTTTCAATTAGCTTTGAAGAATGCATTTGACTTTCATTTGATTAGAAAAGTTTTGTTTGAATGTGATTGACTTTCATTTGATTAAATTAGCTTTGAAGAATGCATTTTACTTTCATTTGACTCAAAAAGCTTTGTTTGAATGTGTTTGATTTTCATTCGATCTAATTAGCTTTTAAGAATGCATTTGACTTTCATTTATTTCAAAAAGGTTTGTTTGAATGTGTTTGTTTCAATTAGCTTTGAAGAATGCATTTGACTTTCATTTGGTTCAAAAAACTTTGTTTGAATGTGTTTGACTTTCATTTTATTCAATTAGCTTTAAAAGAATGCATTTTAATTTCATTTGATTCAAAAAGCTTTGTTTGAATGTGTTTGACTTTCATTATATTCAATTAGCTTTGAAGAATGCATTTGACTTTCATTTGATTTAAAAAGCTTTGTTTGAATGTGTTTGACTTTCATTTGGATCAATTAGCTTTGAAGAATGCATTGACTTTCATTTGATTCAAAAAGCTTTGTTTGAATGTGTTTTGACTTTAATTCTATTCATATAGCTTTGAAGAATGATTTTGACTTTCATTTGATTCATTAAGCTTTGTTTTGAATGTGTTTGACTTTCATTCGATTCAATTAGCTTTAAGAATGCATTTGACTTTCATTTGATTCAAAAAGGTTTGTTTGAATGTGTTTGACTTTCATTTGATTCAATTAGCTTTGAAGAATGCATTTGAATTTCATTTTATTCAAAAACTTTGTATGAATGCGTTTGACTTTCATTAGTTTCAATTAGCTTTGAAGAATGCAATTGACTTTCATTTGATTCAATTACTTTGAAGAATGCATTTGACTTTCATTTGATTCAAAAAGTTTTGTTTGAATGTGTTTGACTTTCATTTGATCAATTAGCTTTGAAGAATGCATTTGACTTTCATTTGATTCAAAAAGCTTTGTTTGAATGTGTTTGACTTTCATTTGGATCAATTAGCTTTGAAGAATGCATTTGACTTTTATTTGATTCATTAAGCTTTGTTGAATGTGTTTGACTTTCATTCGATTTAATTAGCTTTTAAGAATGCATTTGACTTTCATTTGATTCAAGAAGGTTTGTTTGAATGTTTTTGACTTTCATTATTTTCAATTAGCTTTGAAGAATGCATTTGACTTTCATTTGGTTCAAAAAACTTTGTTTGAATTTGTATGACTTTCATTTTATTCAATTAGCTAAAAGAATGCATTTTAATTTCATTTGATTCAAAAAGCTTTGTTTGAATGTGTTTGACTTTCATTATTTCAATTAGCTTTGAATAATGCATTTGACTTTCATTTGATTTAAAAAGCATTGTTTGAATGTATTTGACTTTCATTTGGATCAATTACTTTGAAGTATGCATTTGACTTTCATTTGATCAAAAAGCTTTGTTTGAATGTGTTTGACTTTCATTTGTTTTAATTAGCTTTGAAGAATGCATTTGACTTTCATTTGATTAGAAAAGTTTTGTTTGAATGTGATTGACTTCATTTGATTAATTAGGTTTGAAGAATGCATTTTACTTTCATTTGACTCAAAAAGCTTTGTTTGAATGTGTTTGATTTTCATTCGATCTAATTAGCTTTTAAGAATGCATTTGACTTTCATTTATTTCAAAAAGGTTTGTTTGAATGTGTTTGACTTTCATTTGGATCAATTACCTTTTAAGAATGCATTTGACTTTCATTTGATTCAAAAAGCTTTGTTTGAATGTGTTTGACTTTCATTTGTTTCAATTAGCTTTGAAGAATGCATTTGACTTTCATTTGATTAGAAAAGTTTTGTTTGAATGTGATTGACTTTCATTTGATTAAATTAGCTTGAATGCATTTTACTTTCATTTGACTCAAAAAGCTTTGTTTGAATGTGTTTGATTTTCATTCGATCTAATTAGCTTTTAAGAATGCATTTGACTTTCATTTATTCAAAAAGGTTTGTTTGAATGTGTTTGACTTTCATTAGTTTCAATTAGCTTTGAAGAATGCATTTGACTTTCATTTGGTTCAAAAAACTTTGTTTGAATGTTTTGACTTTCATTTTATTCAATTAGCTTTAAAGAATGCATTTTAATTTCATTTGATTCAAAAAGCTTTGTTTGAATGTGTTTGACTTTCATTATATTCAATTAGCTTTGAAGAATGCATTTGACTTTCATTTGATTTAAAAAGCTTTGTTTGAATGTGTTTGACTTTCATTTGGATCAATTAGCTTTGAAGAATGCATTGACTTTCATTTGATTCAAAAAGCTTTGTTTGAATGTGTTTGACTTTAATTCTATTCATATAGCTTTGAAGAATGATTTTGACTTTCATTTGATTCATTAAGCTTTGTTTTGAATGTGTTTGACTTTCATTCGATTCAATTAGCTTTTAAGAATGCATTTGACTTTCATTTGATTCAAAAAGGTTTGTTTGAATGTGTTTGACTTTCATTTGATTCAATTAGCTTTGAAGAATGCATTTGAATTTCATTTTATTCAAAAAGCTTTGTATGAATGCGTTTGACTTTCATTAGTTTCAATTAGCTTTGAAGAATGCAATTGACTTTCATTTTCAATTACCTTTGAAGAATGCATTTGACTTTCATTTGATTCAAAAAGTTTTGTTTGAATGTGTTTGACTTTCATTTGGATCAATTAGCTTTGAAGAATGCATTTGACTTTCATTTGATTCAAAAAGCTTTGTTTGAATGTGTTTGACTTTCATTTGGATCAATTAGCTTTGAAGAATGCATTTGACTTTTATTTGATTCATTAAGCTTTGTGAATGTGTTTGACTTTCATTCGATTTAATTAGCTTTTAAGAATGCATTTGACTTTCATTTGATTCAAGAAGGTTTGTTTGAATGTTTTGACTTTCATTATTTTCAATTAGCTTTGAAGAATGCATTTGACTTTCATTTGGTTCAAAAAACTTTGTTTGAATTTGTATGACTTTCATTTTATTCAATTAGCTACAAAGAATGCATTTTAATTTCATTTGATTCAAAAAGCTTTGTTTGAATGTGTTTGACTTTCATATTCAATTAGCTTTGAATAATGCATTTGACTTTCATTTGATTTAAAAAGCATTGTTTGAATGTATTTGACTTTCATTTGGATCAATTACCTTTGAAGTATGCATTTGACTTTCATTTGATTCAAAAAGCTTTGTTTGAATGTGTTTGACTTTCATTTGTTTAATTAGCTTTGAAGAATGCATTTGACTTTCATTTGATTAGAAAAGTTTTGTTTGAATGTGATTGACTCTCATTTGATTAAATTAGGTTTGAAGAATGCATTTTACTTTCATTTGACTCAAAAAGCTTTGTTTGAATGTGTTTGATTTTCATTCGATCTAATTAGCTTTTAAGAATGCATTTGACTTTCATTTATTTCAAAAAGGTTTGTTTGAATGTGTTTGACTTTCATTGGATCAATTACCTTTTAAGAATGCATTTGACTTTCATTTGATTCAAAAAGCTTTGTTTGAATGTGTTTGACTTTCATTTGTTCAATTAGCTTTGAAGAATGCATTTGACTTTCATTTGATTAGAAAAGTTTTGTTTGAATGTGATTGACTTTCATTTGATTAAATTAGCTTCGAAGAATGCATTTTACTTTCATTTGACTCAAAAAGCTTTGTTTGAATGTGTTTGATTTTCATTCGATCTAATTAGCTTTTAAGAATGCATTTGACTTTCATTTATTTCAAAAAGGTTTGTTTGAATGTTTGACTTTCATTAGTTTCAATTAGCTTTGAAGAATGCATTTGACTTTCATTTGGTTCAAAAAACTTTGTTTGAATGTGTTTGACTTTCATTTTATTCAATTAGCTTTAAAGAATGCATTTAAATTTCATTTGATTCAAAAAGCTTTGTTTGAATGTGTTTGACTTTCATTATATTCAATTAGCTTTGAAGAATGCATTAGACTTTCATTTGATTTAAAAAGCTTTGTTTGAATGTGTTTGACTTTCATTTGGATCAATTAGCTTTGAAGAATGCATTGACTTTCATTTGATTCAAAAAGCTTTGTTTGAATGTGTTTGACTTTAATTCTATTCATATAGCTTTGAAGAATGATTTTGACTTTCATTTGATTCATTAAGCTTTGTTTTGAATGTGTTTGACTTTCATTCGATTCAATTAGCTTTTAAGAATGCATTTGACTTTCATTTGATTCAAAAAGGTTTGTTTGAATGTGTTTGACTTTCATTTGATTCAATTAGCTTGAAGAATGCATTTGAATTTCATTTTATTCAAAAAGCTTTGTATGAATGCGTTTGACTTTCATTAGTTTCAATTAGCTTTGAAGAATGCAATTGACTTTCATTTGATTCAATTACCTTTGAAGAATGCATTTGACTTTCATTTGATTCAAAAAGTTTTGTTTGAATGTGTTTGACTTTCATTTGGATCAATTAGCTTTGAAGAATGCATTTGACTTTCATTTGATTCAAAAAGCTTTGTTTGAATGTGTTTGACTTTCATTTGGATCAATTAGCTTTGAAGAATGCATTTGACTTTATTTTGATTCATTAAGCTTTGTGTGAATGTGTTTGACTTTCATTCGATTTAATTAGCTTTTAAGAATGCATTTGACTTTCATTTGATTCAAGAAGGTTTGTTTGAATGTTTTTGACTTTCATTATTTTCAATTAGCTTTGAAGAATGCATTTGACTTTCATTTGGTTCAAAAAACTTTGTTTGAATTTGTATGACTTTCATTTTATTCAATTAGCTACAAAGAATGCATTTTAATTTCATTTGATTCAAAAAGCTTTGTTTGAATGTGTTTGACTTTCATTATATTCAATTAGCTTTGAATAATGCATTTGACTTTCATTTGATTTAAAAAGCATTGTTTGAATGTATTTGACTTTCATTTGGATCAATTACCTTTGAAGTATGCATTTGACTTTCATTTGATTCAAAAAGCTTTGTTTTGTGTTTGACTTTCATTTGTTTTAATTAGCTTTGAAGAATGCATTTGACTTTCATTTGATTAGAAAAGTTTTGTTTGAATGTGATTGACTCTCATTTGATTAAATTAGGTTTGAAGAATGCATTTTACTTTCATTTGACTCAAAAAGCTTTGTTTGAATGTGTTTGATTTTCATTCGATCTAATTAGCTTTTAAGAATGCATTTGACTTTCATTTATTTCAAAAAGGTTTGTTTGAATGTGTTTGACTTTCATTTGGATCAATTACCTTTTAAGAATGCATTTGACTTTCATTTGATTCAAAAAGCTTTGTTTGAATGTGTTTGACTTTCATTTTTCAATTAGCTTCATTTTTCATTTGATTCCTTTCATTTGATTCTTTTTTACTTTCATTTGACTCAAAAAGCTTTGTTTGAATGTGTTTGATTTTCATTCGATCTAATTAGCTTTTAAGAATGCATTTGACTTTCATTTATTTCAAAAAGGTTTGTTTGAATGTGTTTGACTTTCATTAGTTTCAATTAGCTTTGAAGAATGCATTTGACTTTCATTTGGTTCAAAAAACTTTGTTTGAATGTGTTTGACTTTCATTTTATTCAATTAGCTTTAAAGAATGCATTTTAATTTCATTTGATTCAAAAAGCTTTGTTTGAATGTGTTTGACTTTCATTATATTCAATTAGCTTTGAAGAATGCATTTGACTTTCATTTGATTTAAAAAGCTTTGTTTGAATGTGTTTGACTTTCATTTGGATCAATTAGCTTTGAAGAATGCATTGACTTTCATTTGATTCAAAAAGCTTTGTTTGAATGTGTTTGACTTTAATTCTATTCAATAGCTTTGAAGAATGATTTGACTTTCATTTGATTCATTAAGCTTTGTTTTGAATGTGTTTTTCATTCGATTCAATTAGCTTTTAAGAATGCATTTGACTTTCATTTGATTCAAAAAGGTTTGTTTGAATGTGTTTGACTTTCATTTGATTCAATTAGCTTTGAAGAATGCATTTGAATTTCATTTTATTCAAAAAGCTTTGTATGAATGCGTTTGACTTTCATTAGTTTCAAATTAGCTTTGAAGAATGCAATTGACTTTCATTTGATTCAATTTTGAAGAATGTTTGACTTTCATTTGATTCAAAAAGTTTTGTTTGAATGTGTTTGACTTTCATTTGATCAATTAGCTTTGAAGAATGCATTTGACTTTCATTTGATTCAAAAAGCTTTGTTTGAATGTGTTTGACTTTCATTTGGATCAATTAGCTTTGAAGAATGCATTTGACTTTTATTTGATTCATTAAGCTTTGTGGAATGTGTTTGACTTTCATTCGATTTAATTAGCTTTTAAGAATGCATTTGACTTTCATTTGATTCAAGAAGGTTTGTTTGAATGTTTTTGACTTTCATTATTTCAATTAGCTTTGAAGAATGCATTTGACTTTCATTTGGTTCAAAAAACTTTGTTTGAATTTGTATGACTTTCATTTTATTCAATTAGCTACAAAGAATGCATTTTAATTTCATTTGATTCAAAAAGCTTTGTTTGAATGTGTTTGACTTTCATTATATTCAATTAGCTTTGAATAATGCATTTGACTTTCATTTGATTTAAAAAGCATTGTTTGAATGTATTTGACTTTCATTTGGATCAATTACCTTTGAAGTATGCATTTGACTTTCATTTGATTCAAAAAGCTTTGTTTGAATGTGTTTGACTTTCATTTGTTTTAATTAGCTTTGAAGAATGCATTTGACTTTCATTTGATTAGAAAAGTTTTGTTTGAATGTGATTGACTCTCATTTGATTAAATTAGGTTTGAAGAATGCATTTTACTTTCATTTGACTCAAAAAGCTTTGTTTGAATGTGTTTGATTTTCATTCGATCTAATTAGCTTTTAAGAATGCATTTGACTTTCATTTATTTCAAAAAGGTTTGTTTGAATGTGTTTGACTTTCATTTGGATCAATTACCTTTTAAGAATGCATTTGACTTTCATTTGATTCAAAAAGCTTTGTTTGAATGTGTTTGACTTTCATTTGTTTCAATTAGCTTTGAAGAATGCATTTGACTTTCATTTGATTAGAAAAGTTTTGTTTGAATGTGATTGACTTTCATTTGATTAAATTAGCTTCGAAGAATGCATTTTACTTTCATTTGACTCAAAAAGCTTTGTTTGAATGTGTTTGATTTTCATTCGATCTAATTAGCTTTTAAGAATGCATTTGACTTTCATTTATTTCAAAAAGGTTTGTTTGAATGTGTTTGACTTTCATTAGTTTCAATTAGCTTTGAAGAATGCATTTGACTTTCATTTGGTTCAAAAAACTTTGTTTGAATGTGTTTGACTTTCATTTTATTCAATTAGCTTTAAAGAATCATTTGATTCAAAAAGCTTTGTTCTTTCATTATATTCAATTAGCTTTGAAGAATGCATTCTTTCATTTGATTTAAAAAGCTTTGTTTGAATGTGTTTGACTTTCTTTGAAGAATGCATTGACTTTCATTTGATGCTTTCTTTGCTTTGAAGAATGATTTGACTTTCATTTGATTCATTAAGCTTTGTTTGAATGTCTTTCATTCGATTCAATTAGCTTTTAAGAATGCATTTGACTTTCATTTGATTCAAAAAGTTTGTTTGAATGTGTTTGACTTTCATTTGATTCAATTAGCTTTGAAGAATGCATTTGAATTTCATTTTATTCAAAAAGCTTTGTATGAATGCGTTTGACTTTCATTAGTTCAATTAGCTTTGAAGAATGCAATTGACTTTCATTTGATTGAAGAATGCATTTGACTTTCATTTGATTCAAAAAGCTTTGTTTGAATGTGTTTGACTTTCATTCAATTTTTGAAGAATGCATTTGACTTTCATTTGATTTTTGTTTGAATGTGTTTGACTTTCATTTGGATCAATTAGCTTTGAAGAATGCATTTGACTTTTATTTGATTCATTAAGCTTTGTGTGAATGTGTTTGACTTTCATTCGATTTAATTAGCTTTTAAGAATGCATTTGACTTTCATTTGATTCAAGAAGGTTTGTTTGAATGTTTTTGACTTTCATTATTTTCAATTAGCTTTGAAGAATGCATTTGACTTTCATTTGGTTCAAAAAACTTTGTTTGAATTTGTATGACTTTCATTTTATTCAATTAGCTACAAAGAATGCATTTTAATTTCATTTGATTCAAAAGCTTTGTTTGAATGTGTTTGACTTTCATTATATTCAATTAGCTTTGAATAATGCATTTGACTTTCATTTGATTTAAAAAGCATTGTTTGAATGTATTTTGACTTTCATTTGGATCAATTACTTTGAAGTATGCATTTGACTTTCATTTGATTCAAAAAGCTTTGTTTGAATGTGTTTGACTTTCATTAATTAGCTTTGAAGAATGCATTGACTTTCATTTGATTAGAAAAGTTTTGTTTGAATGTGATTGACTCTCATTTGATTAATTAGTTTTGAAGAATGCATTTTACTTTCATTTGACTCAAAAAGCTTTGTTTGAATGTGTTTGATTTTCATTCGATCTAATTAGCTTTTAAGAATGCATTTGACTTTCATTTATTTCAAAAAGGTTTGTTTGAATGTGTTTGACTTTCATTTGGATCAATTACCTTTTAAGAATGCATTTGACTTTCATTTGATTCAAAAAGCTTTGTTTGAATGTGTTTGACTTTCATTTGTTTCAATTAGCTTTGAAGAATGCATTTTGACTTTCATTTGATTAGAAAAGTTTTGTTTGAATGTGATTGACTTTCATTTGATGTAAATTAGCTTCGAAGAATGCATTTTACTTTCATTTGACTCAAAAAGCTTTGTTTGAATGTGTTTGATTTTCATTCGATCTAATTAGCTTTTAAGAATGCATTGACTTTCATTTATTTCAAAAAGTTTGTTTGAATGTGTTTGACTTTCATTAGTTTCAATTAGCTTTGAAGAATGCATTTGACTTTCATTTGGTTCAAAAAACTTTGTTTGAATGTGTTTGACTTTCATTTTATTCAATTAGCTTTAAGAATGCATTTTAATTTCATTTGATTCAAAAAGCTTTGTTTGAATGTGTTTGACTTTCATTATATTCAATTAGCTTTGAAGAATGCATTAGACTTTCATTTGATTTAAAAAGCTTTGTTTGAATGTGTTTGACTTTCATTTGGATCAATTAGCTTTGAAGAATGCATTTGACTTTCATTTGATTCAAAAAGCTTTGTTTGAATGTGTTTGACTTTAATTCTATTCAATAGCTTTGAAGAATGATTTTTGACTTTCATTTATTTATTAGCTTTGTTTTGAATGTGTTTGCTTTCATTCGATTCAATTAGCTTTTAAGAATGCATTTGACTTTCATTTGATTCAAAAAGGTTTGTTTGAATGTGTTTGACTTTCATTTGATTCAATTAGCTTTGAAGAATGCATTTGAATTTCATTTTATTCAAAAAGCTTTGTATGAATGCGTTGACTTTCATTAGTTTCAATTAGCTTTGAAGAATGCAATTGACTTTCATTTGATTAATTACTTTGAAGAATGCATTTGACTTTTCATTTGATTCAAAAAGTTTTGTTTGAATGTGTTTGACTTTCATTTGGATCAATTAGCTTTGAAGAATGCATTTGACTTTCATTTGATTCAAAAAGCTTTGTTTGAATGTGTTTGACTTTCATTTGGATCAATTAGCTTTGAAGAATGCATTTGACTTTTATTTGATTCATTAAGCTTTGTGTGAATGTGTTTGACTTTCATTCGATTTAATTAGCTTTTAAGAATGCATTTGACTTTCATTTGATTCAAAAGGTTTGTTTGAATGTTTTTGACTTTCATTATTTTCAATTAGCTTTGAAGAATGCATTTGACTTTCATTTGGTTCAAAAAACTTTGTTTGAATTGTATGACTTTCATTTTATTCAATTAGCTACAAAGAATGCATTTTAATTTCATTTGATTCAAAAAGCTTTGTTTGAATGTGTTTGACTTTCATTATATTCAATTAGCTTTGAATAATGCATTTGACTTTCATTTGATTTAAAAGCATTGTTTGATGTATTTGATTTCATTTGGATCAATTACTTTGAAGTATGCATTTGACTTTCATTTGATTCAAAAAGCTTTGTTTGAATGTGTGTTTGACTTTTCATTTGTTTTAATTAGCTTTGAAGAATGCATTTGACTTTCATTTGATTAGAAAGTTTTTTTTTGTTTTTTTTTGAATGTGATTGACTTTCATTTGATTAATTAGGTTTGAAGAATGCATTTTACTTTCATTGACTCAAAAGCTTTTGTTTGAATGTGTTTGATTTTCATTCGATCTAATTAGCTTTTAAGAATGCATTGACTTTCATTTATTTCAAAAAGGTTTGTTTGAATGTGTTTGACTTTCATTTTGATCAATTACCTTTTAAGAATGCATTTGACTTTCATTTGATTCAAAAAGCTTTGTTTGAATGTGTTTTGACTTTCATTTGTTTCAATTAGCTTTGAAGAATGCATTTGACTTTCATTTGATTAGAAAGTTTTGTTTGAATGTGATTGACTTTCATTTGATTAATTAGCTTCGAAGAATGCATTTTACTTTCATTTGACTCAAAAAGCTTTGTTTGAATGTGTTTGATTTTCATTCGATCTAATTAGCTTTTAAGAATGCATTTGACTTTCATTTATTTCAAAAAGGTTTGTTTGAATGTGTTTGACTTTCATTAGTTTTCAATTAGCTTTGAAGAATGCATTTGACTTTCATTTGGTTCAAAAAACTTTGTTTGAATGTGTTTGACTTTCATTTTATTCAATTAGCTTTAAAGAATGCATTTTAATTTCATTTGATTCAAAAAGCTTTGTTTGAATGTGTTTGACTTTCATTATATTCAATTAGCTTTGAAGAATGCATTAGACTTTCATTTGATTTAAAAAGCTTTGTTTGAATGTGTTTGACTTTCATTTGGATCAATTAGCTTTGAAGAATGCATTGACTTTCATTTGATTCAAAAAGCTTTGTTTGAATGTGTTTGACTTTAATTCTATTCATATAGCTTTGAAGAATGATTTTGACTTTCATTTGATTCATTAAGCTTTGTTTTGAATGTTTGACTTTCATTCGATTCAATTAGCTTTTAAGAATGCATTTGACTTTCATTTGATTCAAAAAGGTTTGTTTGAATGTGTTTGACTTTCATTTGATTCAATTAGCTTTGAAGAATGCATTTGAATTTCATTTTATTCAAAAACTTTGTATGAATGCGTTTGACTTTCATTAGTTTCAATTAGCTTTGAAGAATGCAATTGACTTTCATTGATTCAATTACCTTTGAAGAATGCATTTGACTTTCATTTGATTCAAAAAGTTTTGTTTGAATGTGTTTGACTTTCATTTGGATCAATTAGCTTTGAAGAATGCATTTGACTTTCATTTGATTCAAAAAGCTTTGTTTGAATGTGTTTGACTTTCATTTGGATCAATTAGCTTTGAAGAATGCATTTGACTTTTATTTGATTCATTAAGCTTTGTGTGAATGTGTTTGACTTTCATTCGATTTAATTAGCTTTTAAGAATGCATTTGACTTTCATTTGATTCAAGAAGGTTTGTTTGAATGTTTTTGACTTTCATTATTTTCAATTAGCTTTGAAGAATGCATTTGACTTTCATTTGGTTCAAAAAACTTTTGAATTTGTATGACTTTCATTTTATTCAATTAGCTACAAAGAATGCATTTTAATTTCATTTGATTCAAAAAGCTTTGTTTGAATGTGTTTGACTTTCATTATATTCAATTAGCTTTGAATAATGCATTTGACTTTCATTTGATTTAAAAAGCATTGTTTGAATGTATTTGACTTTCATTTGGATCAATTACCTTTGAAGTATGCATTTGACTTTCATTTGATTCAAAAGCTTTGTTTGAATACTTTCATTTGTTTTAAATTAGCTTTGAAGAATGCATTTGACTTTCATTTGATTAGAAAAGTTTTTTGAATGTGATTGACTCTCATTTGATTAATTAGGTTTGAAGAATGCATTTTACTTTCATTTGACTCAAAAAGCTTTGTTTGAATGTGTTTGATTTTCATTCGATCTAATTAGCTTTTAAGAATGCATTTGACTTTCATTTATTTCAAAAAGGTTTGTTTGAATGTGTTTGACTTTCATTTGGATCAATTACCTTTTAAGAATGCATTTGACTTTCATTTGATTCAAAAAGCTTTGTTTGAATGTGTTTGACTTTTTGTTTCAATTAGCTTTGAAGAATGCATTTGACTTTCATTTGATTAGAAAAGTTTTGTTTGAATGTGATTGACTTTCATTTGATTAAATTAGCTTCGAAGAATGCATTTTACTTTCATTTGACTCAAAAAGCTTTGTTTGAATGTGTTTGATTTTCATTCGATCTAATTAGCTTTTAAGAATGCATTTGACTTTCATTTATTTCAAAAAGGTTTGTTTGAATGTGTTTGACTTTCATTAGTTTCAATTAGCTTTGAAGAATGCATTTGACTTTCATTTGGTTCAAAAACTTTGTTTGAATGTGTTTGACTTTCATTTTATTCAATTAGCTTTAAAAGAATGCATTTTAATTTCATTTGATTCAAAAAGCTTTGTTTGAATGTGTTTGACTTTCATTATATTCAATTAGCTTTGAAGAATGCATTTGACTTTCATTTGATTTAAAAAGCTTTGTTTGAATGTGTTTGACTTTCATTTGGATCAATTAGCTTTGAAGAATGCATTGACTTTCATTTGATTCAAAAAGCTTTGTTTGAATGTGTTTGACTTTAATTCTATTCATATAGCTTTGAAGAATGATTTTGACTTTCATTTGATTCATTAAGCTTTGTTTTGAATGTGTTTGACTTTCATTCGATTCAATTAGCTTTTAAGAATGCATTTGACTTTCATTTGATTCAAAAAGGTTTGTTTGAATGTGTTTGACTTTCATTTGATTCAATTAGCTTTGAAGAATGCATTTGAATTTCATTTTATTCAAAAAGCTTTGTATGAATGCGTTTGACTTTCATTAGTTTCAATTAGCTTTGCAATTGACTTTCATTTGATTCAATTACTTTGAAGAATGCATTTGACTTTCATTTGATTCAAAAAGTTTTGTTTGAATGTGTTTGACTTTCATTTGGATCAATTAGCTTTGAAGAATGCATTTGACTTTCATTTGATTCAAAAAGCTTTGTTTGAATGTGTTTGACTTTCATTTGGATCAATTAGCTTTGAAGAATGCATTTGACTTTTATTTGATTCATTAAGCTTTGTGTGAATGTGTTTGACTTTCATTCGATTTAATTAGCTTTTAAGAATGCATTTGACTTTCATTTGATTCAAGAAGGTTTGTTTGAATGTTTTTGACTTTCATTATTTTCAATTAGCTTTGAAGAATGCATTTGACTTTCATTTGGTTCAAAAAAACTTTGTTTGAATTTGTATGACTTTCATTTTATTCAATTAGCTACAAAGAATGCATTTTAATTTCATTTGATTCAAAAAGCTTTGTTTGAATGTGTTTGACTTTCATTATATTCAATTAGCTTTGAATAATGCATTTGACTTTCATTTGATTTAAAAAGCATTGTTTGAATGTATTTGACTTTCATTTGGATCAATTACCTTTGAAGTATGCATTTGACTTTCATTTGATTCAAAAAGCTTTGTTTGAATGTGTTTGACTTTCATTTGTTTTAATTAGCTTTGAAGAATGCATTTGACTTTCATTTGATTAGAAAAGTTTTGTTTGAATGTGATTGACTCTCATTTGATTAAATTAGGTTTGAAGAATGCATTTTACTTTCATTTGACTCAAAAAGCTTTGTTTGAATGTGTTTGATTTTCATTCGATCTAATTAGCTTTTAAGAATGCATTTGACTTTCATTTATTTCAAAAAGGTTTGTTTGAATGTGTTTGACTTTCATTTGGATCAATTACCTTTTAAGAATGCATTTGACTTTCATTTGATTCAAAAAGCTTTGTTTGAATGTGTTTGACTTTCATTTGTTTCAATTAGCTTTGAAGAATGCATTTGACTTTCATTTGATTAGAAAAGTTTTGTTTGAATGTGATTGACTTTCATTTGATTAAATTAGCTTCGAAGAATGCATTTTACTTTCATTTGATCAAAAAGCTTTGTTTGAATGTGTTTGATTTTCATTCGATCTAATTAGCTTTTAAGAATGCATTTGACTTTCATTTATTTCAAAAAGGTTTGTTTGAATGTGTTTGACTTTCATTAGTTTCAATTAGCTTTGAAGAATGCATTTGACTTTCATTTGGTTCAAAAAACTTTGTTTGAATGTGTTTGACTTTCATTTTATTCAATTAGCTTTAAAATGCATTTTAATTTCATTTGATTCAAAAAGCTTTGTTTGAATGTGTTTGACTTTCATTATATTCAATTAGCTTTGAAGAATGCATTTGACTTTCATTTGATTTAAAAAGCTTTTTTGAATGTGTTTGACTTTCATTTGGATCAATTAGCTTTGAAGAATGCATTGACTTTCATTTGATTCAAAAAGCTTTGTTTGAATGTGTTTGACTTTAATTCTATTCATATAGCTTTGAAGAATGATTTTGACTTTCATTTGATTCATTAAGCTTTGTTTTGAATGTGTTTGACTTTCATTCGATTCAATTAGCTTTTAAGAATGCATTTGACTTTCATTTGATTCAAAAAGGTTTGTTTGAATGTGTTTGACTTTCATTGATTCAATTAGCTTTGAAGAATGCATTTGAATTTCATTTTATTCAAAAAGCTTTGTATGAATGCGTTTGACTTTCATTAGTTTCAATTAGCTTTGAAGAATGCAATTGACTTTCATTTGATTCAATTTTTGAAGAATGCATTGACTTTCATTTGATTCAAAAAGTTTTGTTTGAATGTGTTTGACTTTCATTTGGATCAATTAGCTTTGAAGAATGCATTTGACTTGCTTTCATTTGATGAATGCATTTGCTTTGTTTGAATGTGTTTGACTTTCATTTGTTTCAATTAGCTTTGAAGAATGCATTTGACTTTCATTTGATTTTTTGTTTGAATGTGATTGACTTTCATTTGATTAAATTAGCTTTGAAGAATGCATTTACTTTCATTTGACTCAAAAAGCTTTGTTTGAATGTGTTTGATTTTCATTCGATCTAATTAGCTTTTAAGAATGCATTTGACTTTCATTTATTTCAAAAAGGTTTGTTTGAATGTGTTTGACTTTCATCAATTAGCTTTGAAGAATGCATTTGACTTTCATTTGTTCAAAAAACTTTGTTTGAATGTGTTTGACTTTCATTTTATTCAATTAGCTTTAAAGAATGCATTTTAATTTCATTTGATTCAAAAAGCTTTGTTTGAATGTGTTTGACTTTCATTATATTCAATTAGCTTTGAAGAATGCATTTGACTTTCATTTGATTTAAAAAGCTTGTTTGAATGTGTTTGACTTTCATTTGGATCAATTAGCTTTGAATGCATTGACTTTCATTTGATTCAAAAAGCTTTGTTTGAATGTGTTTGACTTTCATTTATCAATTAGCTTTGAAGAATGCATTTGACTTTTTTTTGATTCATTAAGCTTTGTTTGAATGTGTTTGACTTTCATTCGATTTAATTAGCTTTTAAGAATGCATTTGACTTTCATTTGATTCAAAAGGTTTGTTTGAATGTTTTTTGACTTTCATTATTTTCAATTAGCTTTGAAGAATGCATTTGACTTTCATTTCAAAAAACTTTGTGTATGACTTTCATTTTATTCAATTAGCTTAAAGAATGCATTTTAATTTCATTTGATTCAAAAAGCTTTGTTTGAATGTGTTTGACTTTCATTATATTCAATTAGCTTTGAATAATGCATTTGACTTTCATTTGATTTAAAAAGCATTGTTTGAATGTATTTGACTTTCATTTGGATCAATTACCTTTGAAGTATGCATTTGACTTTCATTTGATTAAAAAAGCTTTTTTGAATGTGTTTGACTTTCATTTGTTTTAATTAGCTTTGAAGAATGCATTTGACTTTCATTTGATTAGAAAAGTTTTGTTTGAATGTGATTGACTTCATTTGATTAATTAGGTTTGAAGAATGCATTTTACTTTCATTTGAAAAAAGCTTTGTTTGAATGTGTTTGATTTCATTCGATCTAATTAGCTTTTAAGAATGCATTTGACTTTCATTTGATTTAAAAAGCTTTGTTTGAATGTTTTGACTTTCATTTGGATCAATTACCTTTGAAGATGCATTTGACTTTCATTTGATTGCTTTGTTTGAATGTGTTTGACTTTCATTTGTTTTAATTAGCTTTGAAGAATGCATTTGACTTTCATTTGATTAGAAAAGTTTGTTTGAATGTGATTGACTTTCATTTGATTAAATTAGCTTTGAAGAATGCATTTTACTTTCATTTGACTCAAAAAGCTTTGTTTGAATGTGTTTGATTTTCATTCGATCTAATTAGCTTTTAAGAATGCATTTGACTTTCATTTTTTTCAAAAAGGTTTGTTTGAATGTGTTTGACTTTCATTTTTCAATTAGCTTTGAAGAATGCATTTGACTTTCATTTGGTTCAAAAAACTTTGTTTGAATGTGTTTGACTTTCATTTTATTCAATTAGCTTTAAAAAATGCATTTTAATTTCATTTGATTCAAAAGCTTTGTTTGAATGTGTTTGACTTTCATTATATTCAATTAGCTTTGAAGAATGCATTAGACTTTCATTTGATTTAAAAAAGCTTTGTTTGAATGTGTTTGACTTTCATTTGGATCAATTAGCTTTGAAGAATGCATTGACTTTCATTTGATTCAAAAAGCTTTGTTTGAATGTGTTTGACTTTAATTCTATTCATATAGCTTTGAAGAATGATTTTGACTTTCATTTGATTCATTAAGCTTTGTTTTGAATGTGTTTGACTTTCATTCGATTCAATTAGCTTTTAAGAATGCATTTGACTTTCATTTGATTCAAAAAGGTTTGTTTGAATGTGTTTGACTTTCATTTGATTCAATTAGCTTTGAAGAATGCATTTGAATTTCATTTTATTCAAAACTTTGTATGAATGCGTTTGACTTTCATTAGTTTCAATTAGCTTTGAAGAATGCAATTGACTTTCATTTGATTCAATTACCTTTGAAGAATGCATTTGACTTTCATTTGATTCAAAAATTTTGTTTGAATGTGTTTGACTTTCATTTGGATCAATTAGCTTTGAAGAATGCATTTGACTTTCATTTGATTCAAAAAGCTTTGTTTGAATGTGTTTGACTTTCATTTGGATCAATTAGCTTTGAAGAATGCATTTGACTTTTATTTGATTCATTAAGCTTTGTGTGAATGTGTTTGACTTTCATTCGATTTAATTAGCTTTTAAGAATGCATTTGACTTTCATTTGATTCAAGAAGGTTTGTTTGAATGTTTTTGACTTTCATTGCTTTGAAGAATGCATTTGACTTTCATTTGGTTCAAAAAACTTTGTTTGAATTTGTATGACTTTCATTTTATTCAATTAGCTACAAAGAATGCATTTTAATTTCATTTGATTCAAAAAGCTTTGTTTGAATGTGTTTGACTTTCATTATATTCAATTAGCTTTGAATAATGCATTTGACTTTCATTTGATTTAAAAAGCATTGTTTGAATGTATTTGACTTTCATTTGGATCAATTACCTTTGAAGTATGCATTTGACTTTCATTTGATTCAAAAAGCTTTGTTTGAATGTGTTTGACTTTCATTTGTTTTAATTAGCTTTGAAGAATGCATTTGACTTTCATTTGATTAGAAAAGTTTTTTGAATGTGATTGACTCTCATTTGATTAAATTAGGTTTGAAGAATGCATTTTACTTTCATTTGACTCAAAAAGCTTTGTTTGAATGTGTTTGATTTTCATTCGATCTAATTAGCTTTTAAGAATGCATTTGACTTTCATTTATTTCAAAAAGGTTTGTTTGAATGTGTTTGACTTTCATTTGGATCAATTACCTTTTAAGAATGCATTTGACTTTCATTTGATTCAAAAAGCTTTGTTTGAATGTGTTTGACTTTCATTTGTTTCAATTAGCTTTGAAGAATGCATTTGACTTTCATTTGATTAGAAAAGTTTTTTTTGAATGTGATTGACTTTCATTTGATTAAATTAGCTTCGAAGAATGCATTTTACTTTCATTTGACTCAAAAAGCTTTTTTGAATGTGTTTGATTTTCATTCGATCTAATTAGCTTTTAAGAATGCATTTGACTTTCATTTATTTCAAAAAGGTTTGTTTGAATGTGTTTGACTTTCATTAGTTTCAATTAGCTTTGAAGAATGCATTTGACTTTCATTTGGTTCAAAAAACTTTGTTTGAATGTGTTTGACTTTCATTTTATTCAATTAGCTTTAAAGAATGCATTTTAATTTCATTTGATTCAAAAAGCTTTGTTTGAATGTGTTTGACTTTCATTATATTCAATTAGCTTTGAAGAATGCATTAGACTTTCATTTGATTTAAAAAGCTTTGTTTGAATGTGTTTGACTTTCATTTGGATCAATTAGCTTTGAAGAATGCATTGACTTTCATTTGATTCAAAAAGCTTTGTTTGAATGTGTTTGACTTTAATTCTATTCATATAGCTTTGAAGAATGATTTTGACTTTCATTTGATTCATTAAGCTTTGTTTGAATGTGTTTGACTTTCATTCGATTCAATTAGCTTTTAAGAATGCATTTGACTTTCATTTGATTCAAAAAGGTTTGTTTGAATGTGTTTGACTTTCATTTGATTCAATTAGCTTTGAAGAATGCATTTGAATTTCATTTTATTCAAAAACTTTGTATGAATGCGTTTGACTTTCATTAGTTTCAATTAGCTTTGAAGAATGCAATTGACTTTCATTTGATTCAATTACCTTTGAAGAATGCATTTGACTTTCATTTGATTCAAAAAGAATGTGTTTGACTTTCATTTGGATCAATTAGCTTTGAAGAATGCATTTGACTTTCATTTGATTCAAAAAGCTTTGTTTGAATGTGTTTGACTTTCATTTGGATCAATTAGCTTTGAAGAATGCATTTGACTTTTATTTGATTCATTAAGCTTTGTGTGAATGTGTTTGACTTTCATTCGATTTAATTAGCTTTTAAGAATGCATTTGACTTTCATTTGATTCAAGAAGGTTTGTTTGAATGTTTTGACTTTCATTATTTTCAATTAGCTTTGAAGAATGCATTTGACTTTCATTTGGTTCAAAAAACTTTGTTTGAATTTGTATGACTTTCATTTTTTCAATTAGCTAAAAGAATGCATTTTAATTTCATTTGATTCAAAAAGCTTTGTTTGAATGTGTTTGACTTTCATTATATTCAATTAGCTTTGAATAATGCATTTGACTTTCATTTGATTTAAAAAGCATTGTTTGAATGTATTTGACTTTCATTTGGATCAATTACCTTTGAAGTATGCATTTGACTTTCATTTGATTCAAAAAGCTTTGTTTGAATGTGTTTGACTTTCATTTGTTTTAATTAGCTTTGAAGAATGCATTTGACTTTCATTTGATTAGAAAAGTTTTGTTTGAATGTGATTGACTTCATTTGATTAAATTAGGTTTGAAGAATGCATTTTACTTTCATTTGACTCAAAAAGCTTTGTTTGAATGTGTTTGATTTTCATTCGATCTAATTAGCTTTTAAGAATGCATTTGACTTTCATTTATTTCAAAAAGGTTTGTTTGAATGTGTTTGACTTTCATTTGCAATTAAAGAATGCATTTGACTTTCATTTGATTCAAAAAGCTTTGTTTGAATGTGTTTGACTTTCATTTGTTTCAATTAGCTTTGAAGAATGCATTTGACTTTCATTTGATTAGAAAAGTTTTGTTTGAATGTGATTGACTTTCATTTGATTAAATTAGCTTGAAGAATGCATTTTACTTTCATTTGACTCAAAAAGCTTTGTTTGAATGTGTTTGATTTTCATTCGATCTAATTAGCTTTTAAGAATGCATTTGACTTTCATTTATTTCAAAAAGGTTTGTTTGAATGTGTTTGACTTTCATTAGTTTCAATTAGCTTTGAAGAATGCATTTGACTTTCATTTGGTTCAAAAAACTTTGTTTGAATGTGTTTGACTTTCATTTTATTCAATTAGCTTTAAAGAATGCATTTTAATTTCATTTGATTCAAAAAGCTTTGTTTGAATGTGTTTGACTTTCATTATATTCAATTAGCTTTGAAGAATGCATTAGACTTTCATTTGATTTAAAAAGCTTTGTTTGAATGTGTTTGACTTTCATTTGGATCAATTAGCTTTGAAGAATGCATTGACTTTCATTTGATTCAAAAAGCTTTGTTTGAATGTGTTTGACTTTAATTCTATTCATATAGCTTTGAAGAATGATTTTGACTTTCATTTGATTCATTAAGCTTTGTTTTGAATGTGTTTGACTTTCATTCGATTCAATTAGCTTTTAAGAATGCATTTGACTTTCATTTGATTCAAAAAGTTTGTTTGAATGTGTTTGACTTTCATTTGATTCAATTAGCTTTGAAGAATGCATTTGAATTTCATTTTATTCAAAAAGCTTTGTATGAATGCGTTTGACTTTCATTAGTTTCAATTAGCTTTGAAGAATGCAATTGACTTTCATTTGATTCAATTACCTTTGAAGAATGCATTTGACTTTCATTTGATTCAAAAAGTTTTGTTTGAATGTGTTTGACTTTCATTTGGATCAATTAGCTTTGAAGAATGCATTTGACTTTCATTTGATTCAAAAAGCTTTGTTTGAATGTGTTTGACTTTCATTTGGAATTAGCTTTGAAGAATGCATTTGACTTTATTTGATTAAAAGTTTTGTTTGAATGTGATTGACTTCATTTGATTAAATTAGGTTTGAAGAATGCATTTTACTTTCATTTGACTCAAAAAGCTTTGTTTGAATGTGTTTGATTTTCATTCGATCTAATTAGCTTTTAAGAATGCATTTGACTTTCATTTATTTCAAAAAGGTTTGTTTGAATGTGTTTGACTTTCATTTTCAATTAGCTTTGAAGAATGCATTTGACTTTCATTTGGTTCAAAAAACTTTGTTTGAATGTGTTTGACTTTCATTTTATTCAATTAGCTTTAAAGAATGCATTTTAATTTCATTTGATTCAAAAAGCTTTGTTTGAATGTGTTTGACTTTCATTATATTCAATTAGCTTTGAAGAATGCATTTGACTTTCATTTGATTTAAAAAGCTTTGTTTGAATGTGTTTGACTTTCATTTGGATCAATTAGCTTTGAAGAATGCATTGACTTTCATTTGATTCAAAAAGCTTTGTTTGAATGTGTTTGACTTTAATTCTATTCATATAGCTTTGAAGAATGATTTTGACTTTCATTTGATTCATTAAGCTTTGTTTTGAATGTGTTTGACTTTCATTCGATTCAATTAGCTTTTAAGAATGCATTTGACTTTCATTTGATTCAAAAAGTTTGTTTGAATGTGTTTGACTTTCATTTGATTCAATTAGCTTTGAAGAATGCATTTGAATTTCATTTTATTCAAAAAGCTTTGAATGCGTTTGACTTTCATTAGTTTCAATTAGCTTTGAAGAATGCAATTGACTTTCATTTGATTCAATTTTTGAAGAAATTTGACTTTCATTTGATTTTTGTTTGAATGTGTTTGACTTTCATTTGGATCAATTAGCTTTGAAGAATGCATTTGACTTTCATTTGATTCAAAAAGCTTTGTTTGAATGTGTTTGACTTTCATTTGGATCAATTAGCTTTGAAGAATGCATTTGACTTTTATTTGATTCATTAAGCTTTGTTGAATGTGTTTGATTTTCATTCGATTTAATTAGCTTTTAAGAATGCATTTGACTTTCATTTGATTCAAGAAGGTTTGTTTGAATGTTTTTTGACTTTCATTATTTTCAATTAGCTTTGAAGAATGCATTTGACTTTCATTTGGTTCAAAAAACTTTGTTTGAATTTGTATGACTTTCATTTTATTCAATTAGCTACAAAGAATGCATTTTAATTTCATTTGATTCAAAAAGCTTTGTTTGAATGTGTTTGACTTTCATTATATTCAATTAGCTTTGAATAATGCATTTGACTTTCATTTGATTTAAAAAGCATTGTTTGAATGTATTTGACTTTCATTTGGATCAATTACCTTTGAAGTATGCATTTGACTTTCATTTGATTTAAAAAGCTTTGTTTGAATGTGTTTGACTTTCATTTGTTTTAATTAGCTTTGAAGAATGCATTTGACTTTCATTTGATTAGAATTTGTTTGAATGTGATTGACTTCATTTGATTAAATTAGGTTTGAAGAATGCATTTTACTTTCATTTGACTCAAAAAGCTTTGTTTGAATGTGTTTGATTTTCATTCGATCTAATTAGCTTTTAAGAATGCATTTGACTTTCATTTATTTCAAAAAGGTTTGTTTGAATGTGTTTGACTTTCATTTGGATCAATTACCTTTTAAGAATGCATTTGACTTTCATTTGATTCAAAAAGCTTTGTTTGAATGTGTTTGACTTTCATTTGTTTCAATTAGCTTTGAAGAATGCATTTGACTTTCATTTGATTAGAAAAGTTTTGTTTGAATGTGATTGACTTTCATTTGATTAAATTAGCTTCGAAGAATGCATTTTACTTTCATTTGACTCAAAAAGCTTTGTTTGAATGTGTTTGATTTTCATTCGATCTAATTAGCTTTTAAGAATGCATTTGACTTTCATTTATTTCAAAAGGTTTGTTTGAATGTGTTTGACTTTCATTAGTTTCAATTAGCTTTGAAGAATGCATTTGACTTTCATTTGGTTCAAAAAACTTTGTTTGAATGTGTTTGACTTTCATTTTATTCAATTAGCTTTAAAGAATGCATTTTAATTTCATTTGATTCAAAAAGCTTTGTTTGAATGTGTTTGACTTTCATTATATTCAATTAGCTTTGAATGCATTGACTTTCATTTGATTTAAAAAGCTTTGTTTGAATGTGTTTGACTTTCATTTGATCAATTAGCTTTGAAGAATGCATTGACTTTCATTTGATTCAAAAAGCTTTGTTTGAATGTGTTTGACTTTAATTCTATTCAGCTTTGAAGAATGATTTTGACTTTCATTTGATTCATTAAGCTTTGTTTTGAATGTGTTTGACTTTCATTCGATTCAATTAGCTTTTAAGAATGCATTTGACTTTCATTTGATTCAAAAAAGGTTTGTTTGAATGTGTTTGACTTTCATTTGATTAAATTAGCTTTGAAGAATGCATTTTACTTTCATTTGATCAAAAAGCTTTGTTTGAATGTGTTTGATTTTCATTCGATCTAATTAGCTTTTAAGAATG